>NC_056594.1:21707740-21710240 GCF_018340385.1 Cyprinus carpio | reverse complement strand
TGTGGTGTGTGTGTGTTGGACTCACTGTTTGTGTGTCTGTGTGTGTGTTTGGACATGAGGTGTGTGTCTGGTGTGTGTGTGTGTGTGTTTCTCGGCGAGGCGACAGCC
The DNA here is from genome assembly GCF_018340385.1 of Cyprinus carpio. Lineage (NCBI taxonomy): Eukaryota > Metazoa > Chordata > Actinopteri > Cypriniformes > Cyprinidae > Cyprinus > Cyprinus carpio. Next base: position 21,710,132 of record NC_056594.1, on the reverse strand, counting down.
AATCTGTCTGCCCTCTCTCTCTCTCTCTCTCTCTCCAGACTCGCTGTGAGATGCTCTGTCTGTCTGTTTTCCATTCTGCTGGAAACACTGATATTGTTCTGATTGGGAAATGCAAGCTTATCTACTGTCCTCCTAAAATCATCAAATACTACAGAAAAATCACCTATAAGATGCTTTTTATGTCTCAGTTATTTCTTTAACATGCTAAATCGACTCTGGCCCTGTTCATGTGGGGTCGATATGCTGATCCAGTGTGTTTCTCTGGCAGGTTTTGCACGAGATCTCTCTGAAAGCACCGATGCGAACTACACCGAGTATGTGGCGACCAGATGGTATCGATCCCCGGAGCTGCTGCTGGGGTGAGAGTGTGTCCATATCACCGTTACACAGCACACCAGAGGAGATCTTCATTGTTCTCTTAACTTAATGTCTTCAGTGGACGGGGACATTTCACTATGAAATAAAAAGAAAGTTATATTGTGCATAAAATCTGTTTTATTTTTTTTATTTTTTTTTTTCATGACAACTAAACACATTTGCCACCCTAAATTCTTATTACTTGAATGCATCTGTGTGTATCAGTCTCTCCTCTCTTCCTTCTCTGCAAATGTCTTCACTGCTAAAACAACATACAGTACTACAACAACAAAATGAACAACTGTTATGACTCTCGCACACTTTTCAAAACTTTCTCTTCTCTTCTGTGTCTGCCTCCACCTCCTCCTCCATCGACTCTCACAGCCGATGACTTTGCAGTTTTCTTCACAAATAATACAAGAACCAATTCTCCACACCGCAGATGGAGGATAACTTTATATCGACTAAGACACACTCTCTCTCGTTCTCTCCACTCTCAGAGAAGGACGTTTCCAAACTTATCCTTTCCAATCATCCTACTACTTGTCCACTTGATCCTATCCCCACTCACCTCCTTCAAGCCATTTCTTCTTCAGTCATACCTTCACTTACTCACATTATCAACACCTCTCTTCACTCTGGCACATTTCCCTCAGGATTTAAGCATGGCTTGGGTAAGCCCACTGCTTAAGAAACCATCTCTAAATCCAGCACTTTTAGATAACTACAGACCGGTATCCATTCATTGCAAAGACACTTGAGTGAGTTGTGTTCAACCAACTCTCTATGTTTCTTGTACAGAACAACCTCCTTGACAGCAACCAATCTGTCTTCAAAAGCGGCCACTCAACTGAGACTGCCCTGCTCTTGGTTACTGAAGCCCTGCGACTGTCAAGAGCAGCTTCCAAATCCTCAGTACTTATCTTGCTGGATCTATCTGCTGCTTTTGACACAGTTAACCACCAGATTCTCCTGTCCACCCTCAGATAGATGGGCATCTCTGGAACCACACTCCTGTGGTTTACGTCCTACCTCTCAGATAGATCCTTCAGGGTGTCTTGGAGGGGTAAGGTTTCTAAGTCACAACTTCTTGCTACTGGAGTTCCTCAAGGCTCAGTGCTTGGACCACTTCTCTTCTCCATCTACATGACCTCAATAGGATCTGTCATTCAGAAGCATGGTTTTTCCTATCACTGGTATGCTGATGACACTCAACTCTACTTCTCATTCCAACCAGATGATCTGATGGTAGTTGCTCGCATTGCAGCTTGTCTGAGTGACATTTCTAGCTGGATGAACGACCATCACCTTCAGCTCAACCTTACTAAGACAGAACTGCTTGTGGTTCCAGCTAACCCATCGTTTCATCACAACTACACGATACAGCTGGGTTCGCCAACCATAACTCCTTCCAGGACAGTCAGAAACCTAGGAGTTGTGATGGATCATCAGTTAAGCTTCACAGTCCATATTGCTACAACGACCCGGTCCTGCAGATTTGCCTTATACAACATTAGGAAGATTAGACCCTTCCTGTCAGAGCAAGCCACACAACTTCTTGTCCAAGCTCTTGTTCTCTCCAGACTGGACTATTGTAATGCTCTCCTGGTGGGCCTTCCTGCATGCACTATCAAGCCTCTGCAACTGATCCAGAATGCAGCAGCGAGGGTTGTCTTCAATGAGTCAAAAAAAGCTCAAGTTACTCCTCTCCTCATCAGGTTACACTGGCTACCAGTAGCCGCTCGCATCAAATTAAAGGTACTGATGCTTGCCTAAAAAGATGACCACTGGCGCAGCACCAATATACCTAAACTCACTAGTTCAAACGTATGTGCCCTCCAGAAGCTTGCGTTCTGCAAGTGAACGAAGCCTGGTGTTGCCATCCCAAAGAGGTTCAAAATCACTCTCACGGACCTTTTCCTGGACTGTGCCCAGCTGGTGGAATGACCTCCCGATCTCAATTCGAACAGCTGAGTCTTTACTCATTTTCAAAAAACATCTAAAGACTCATCTTTTCCACCAGCACTTGACCAAC
>NC_056594.1:21507740-21705240 GCF_018340385.1 Cyprinus carpio | reverse complement strand
TTTTTTTATAATGGATATAATTGATAAATCTAACAACATATGATAAACAATATAAAAAGAAAAATTTCATAGAAAAATATGACGTATACTTAAAAAGTACAGCAATAACTTTTTATTAATAAACAATATAAAATATAAAAAATTGTTATAAGATATAAAATAAATTAATTTGTTACTTTTTATATATAAGGAACATAATTAATAAATATAAGAACATATGATAAATAAAAATAATATAAAAATATAGAGTATACTTAAAAATTAAAACAAAAAAATGTTATTAATAAATAATAAAATATTTATAGAAATATATCAATATTTATATAAATTTATATAAATACTTATAATTATTTTAATTAATACATTTAAAAAAATATAAAATAACAACAAAAACTTAAAATTGTCTAAATACAGTAAAATATGTATGAAACATGAAAATAATATAAAATGTAAAATGTAGTTAAGAATGTAAAATTAAAGTCTAAATAAATTATAAATGTTTATTTTATATAGCTAAAATTAAATGTAATATAATTAACATAATAAATGTAACAACATAATATAATATAATACAATAAAGTAGAAGCATAGTTCCCACGGGTCAATGAAATTCTTGAAAGCTGGTGAATCTGAAAAAAAAATTTCAAGGCCCTTGAAAGTTCTTGAATTTATTTTGTGCAAGAAGTTTTCTGGAAAAAATTCCATATTATTTCCTCTTGTCCGCTAATGTGTTATTGCATACTAGCTTGCTTGATTTACGTTAGTTACGTGCATTTATACGTTACGTTAAGTGTTACTTTGTGTTGTATGTTGCCATGACATTCACACGTGCATGAAACTACTACGATGGTACCTCAAAGTTTCACAGATACACCGCAAGATTAATGTTGAATTGCTTATTAATATATCTTCATATATTCATATATCTTAAAACTTCTGGTTACATGAGCCTAAGCTCCTTTAATAAAATCTATGCAAAATAGTGTTGCCAACCGTTCCGTATAGCCTAATATGGAATTGTCCTGTATTTAAGGCATCAGAGAAGCATTCTGTATGAAAGCTATACGGAATGCAGTTTGTCCTGTATTCGCAGGCATACGCCGTATGGCCTTCTAGACCAGGGGTTTTCAAACTGTGGGTCGCGACCCACTTGTGGGTCGCAGAATGGTGCAAGGTGGGTCCCACAGTCACTTGGCTGCAGCTAAATTTGCGTTTAAATTGACACACACACTCACACAGTTCAGTCTAGGGCTGCACGATATAGCCTACCAATATTAATTACGAACTGCAATATCCTTAGTGTGATTTTTGAATTGCAATTAAATCCGCGATTTAAAACATGCGTTGCGTGTTTTGAAGCACGGGCGCGCACGATTTGTAATTACAGTGAGGGTCTCAGAGCAACGTCATTATTAAAAGGTTCAATCGGTCCGCATTATTAATGAGAAAAAAACTCGCTCACTTCAATGCGCTGTATTCTGCATGAGATTGCATACACCAGAAAATTCAAATGTCACGGAAATGGTTTCAGGTAGGCTATGTTCATTCATTTCTATCGTCTGTTTGAACTGCACTGTTTTCGTTCGGGAAACAGACTGTAAAAAGCATTTCACATGCAGGGCATAAACGTACGGTTAATTGTAACACTACAAGATTTAAACATTTCCACATAACAAAATTTAAAAATTTCGCAATATTTCCTTGACATATCATCTCTATATAGAGAAAAAAAAGTTCAAAAATCTTTTGAAGATATTGCTGACCATTTATTTAACCATTGCAAAAGCAAATTTCTGACTGAAGTAAATTTGTCATCTCGTTTTTTAGTGTTCATTTAAAATGAGACGCATCTGTGTATTTTTACCTATTTCACAATTATTTCAATCTCCAAACTGTTTTAGATAGTTCTGCTTTACTTCTTATGCTTTCCTAAAAAAGTGTTGGATTGTGCACCGCTCTCCCTTACACACACACACACACACACACACACACACACACACACACACACACACACACACACGGAAGGACCATGAATGCATTTTCTGCGCTGAACCCCGCGATGAGTTTAACAACCCGCAGCGCAGATTACAGTTCACTGGAGTGAGCCTGTTTCACGTTTTTATGGACGGATCATATTTTAACATATGTAAACAAAGAAATTAAAACTTAAATATTATAGTAAAATTTTACAGTTGTACACTAAAATAAAATGCTTATTTTTCTTAAATCAAACTTTTAATTAAGATTAGGCTTAAAGTAATGTCAATTGTTTTTTTGTTTGTTTTTTATCTCAAATATTTTGGTGGGTCGTGAAATAGATTATACTTGTCTAGGTGGGTCGTGGAATGGAAAAGTTTGGGAACCACTGTTCTAGACCATACAAATAACAAATTAATCATTCTTTTTGCACAAATCTTTGTTTGAATTGCAAACGTAGCCACTCAAGGAAGGCTTTATCACCTTGCAGAATCCTCTGCCGCCTGGTCTCTCCCACTTCACAGCGAGCGGCGCTCAAGCTAACGGCAATCCCCTTCATCATCCGTGTTTTGATTTCGCCAAATCACTTTGGGTGAATGCAAAGAACGTGATTATTGATCATCTAGCTAGGCAAGAAAACATGCAATCTACCTGAGGGAAGACGTCTTTCAGTATTGTAACTTCATGTTGTTAAATAGAGAAACAAAATTACACAATTTTAAAATGGTAACTTCTAGCATATTCCTAAACCTGGACCTCATTAATACTGAAGAACAAATTCAAGCACCAAAAGCAGCCCACACACTCCAAGTTCTCTTTAATTGGAGAAAAAAAAAAAATAATAATTTTCATGAATTCATAGGCTATGTGGTTGCAATAACATTTTAGTTCAAAATTTTAAATGTCATTGTTTAAAAAAAAAAAATGCTAATATGATTGAAGTTTCATAGATGTTCAGTTGTTATTCAGTTGTAATGTAGTCCTTGAAAGGTCCTTGAATTTGAAGTTAACCAAGGTGTGGGAACCCTGTAGAAGGTTCTCTTTAGTGTTAGAGTTTTGGTTAGTTTGTTGTGATTCATACTTGCTTGATATAAAATAGAAGAGGTGTATGATACATCCTCATGTGCATGGCTGTGTAAGTGTGTGTGTCAGGTTTGCATTGCTGTGATAATTGTGAGTGGAGTGTGTGTGTGTGTGTGTGTTCATCACATGGGATGGTACTAATACTATGAACAGAGAAAAAAGGAGAGAAATTAGTCAGTTTTTCTGTAACCTTCACGTTCCAAAGCTGTATGAAATATTAAATAATCAAACTTATTAGTGTTTTTGTGTTTGTCATCCATCCCACACACAGATCTAAGTGAGTCTGACCTTCCCTTCTCTTGTCTTTTGTTCACCTGTGACGCAGGTTTGTCATTATGGTGTGTGTGTGTGTGTGTGTGTGACTAATGCAGCGGCAGATGGAGCTTCGTTCTTCTCATGCACTCGTTCACTGGTGTTTCCATTCGCTTTCACTTCATGAGTCTTTACCTGAGGACTGAATCAGTTCATGTAGCCTACATACTACACCTGTTTGTGTGTCTTTTTACTCTCTGTGAGTTTAATAGTCAGCATGCTGCTGTGTTTGTTAGTGATTAACACAGCTGCTCCGCCGCTTCATTAAGTGAAGGTGTCGTATCATCACCGCCATAATTGTGCGCTAATTATATTTGCAGTACGGTGATTTCCTTATTTCTCTAGCGGCGACTCTCCTGCTGCTAACAATCCTGACGCTGTTGTCATGAAAGTGTCCTCCGGTAAACTCCAACACAGCCGCTCGATCCGTCGTGTCGTTTTATTAACGCATGAATCATGGCTGAAATAAATCCTCAGTAAATGAAGTGTAGGACATTGTGTAATTAATGTGAACGGTGTGATGGGCTTGTTGAAGCTCGTTTCCTCCGGCAGTGGGATATTAATAGATGTTTGTTGGGTGAATCTCAAGGAAATCTGTCAAAAATGATTTTCAAGTCGTGTTTCACCACAAAAATCAAAAGAAAGAAATACAAAATATATATATATATATATATATATATATATATATATATATATATATATATATATGTGTGTGTGTGTGTGTGTGTGTGTGTGTTTTACATAAAAAACAGCAAAGCTTGGTTTTAGGTTTTAGGACCATTTTTTTGTGCAAACAAAAATCTTTTTTGCATAATATGAAAAAATCTATATTAAAAAAAGTCATTACTATGTGTGTGTATATAATATATATATATAATATATATGTATATATAAATACAGTAATATATATCAATTATTAGTGCTGTGTGTTTTTGTTTATATAATATTGAGTGTTGTTATTTATTATTTATATATAAATACAAACACATGCATGTATCTATTTATATTATATATATATATAATATATATATATAAATGTATGCACATAAATATTTCATCAATTAAAAATAATATTATTTATCAATTAACTTCTATTAACTATATCAAATCAATATTTGGTGAATATTATTTATCAATTAACTTCTATTAACTAAATCAAATCAATATTTGGTGCGACCACCCTTTGCGTTTAAAACAGCTTTTGTCCTATAGGTGCACTTGCGCATAGTTTTTCAGGTAGCTTTGCAGGAAGGTTTCTTGAAGCATCTTGGAGACGTTGCCACAGTTCTTCTGGATTTAATCTGTCTGAGTTTGTTTGTTCTCATTCTTCATGTGTTTCCAGACAGACTGGATGATGATCAGATCTCTGTGTGCAGCACAGTATAATAATATACGTATAATATAAGTAATATAAGTATAATTATATATTTTAATAATAATGATAATAATAATTGTGTATATAATAATGAATTATGTTCTGCAATGTAATACATTACAAAAAATGTATTGTAAAATATTGTAATTGTACAATTTTCCAGTGCGTAATTATAATAACAATTAGGAGCAATGTGCTTAGTCATCATTAAATAGTGTCACGATGTAAAAAATAGGCTTAATTTCCTATTTTTCCACTGTGAAATGTTTTCATGAGGTCGAACAATTAAGACTGTCAGCCAGGATTATCCATGTCATTGTGGTTTGTACTTTCAGAACCTGTTGCTGTTGCACCCGAATGAGCGCTATCTGACTGAACAGAGTCTGAACCACCACGCCTTCCAGACTCAGCGCCTGACGGAGCGATCCGGCCCGCTCACACCCACACCCGCCCGCTCCTCCAAGAGGAAACCACTCCTGGACAACAGCGCCCCCAGCAGGTCAGGAGGAGTAATGAAATCAGACTGAGGAGAGTCATTGTTACAGTGATGGGCGGTGCTTGGAATGGAAAACTAGGGTACTTATTGTATACTGGCTAAATATGTGGTTAAGTTTCAATTAGTATACTATATTGTGGTCATGTGATCTTATTAAATTTACATCTCGAGAATAGTTCATTTTGCATTTTTAATGCAGTTTCGTGAACATTTTTAAAATAGAAAGTCAATTTGAGTGCTTTGCATTATGGGATACAGAATATTATGTTAACGTGCTATACTGCAAATTTTGCTAAATTTAGTATGTTATCAAGTATTACATACAAAAGACTGTGGGCCAAATGCAGTGTGATAGATATATAGACAGATAAACGGATGGACGGATGGACGGACAGACGGACAGATAGATAGATAGATAGATGGATGGATGGATGGATAGATAGATAGATAGATAGATAGATAGATAGATAGATAGATAGATAGATAGATAGATAGATAGATGGATGGACGGATGGATAGATAGATAGATAAAGGGATATAGATAAATGGATGGATGGACAGACAGATGGACAGACAGATAAATAGATAGATAAAGGGATAGACAGACAGACAGACTCGATGGACGGACGGACGGATGGATGGATGGATAGATAGATAAAGGGATGGATGGATGGATAGATAGATAAAGGTATAGATAGATAGATAGAGGGATAGACAGACAGATAGATAGACAGACAGACAGTTTGCATACTTTAATTTTTAAATGTGTCTTTAGGGGTCATGTGGTCAAGAGTTCAAGTCACCATCGCTCAAACAGTCGTGACTGCTCCAGTCTGCCCCGTCACGGGCACGAAGACCTCCACCCGTCCAGCTCTGAGGCGTTCCTGAACGGGTCGGTACCGTCTGCCAACAGCCTGAGCCCGGTGATGCACCCCAAATCCTTTCAGCCGCTCAACCGCTCAGCATCGTGCGGTAAAGACCTGGCCAGCCTGCAGCATGCTAAAGAGGCCAAATCCAAAGTGGGCGATTTTGACTTCGGTAAACCGGCAGACGGACCGGGAGCCAAATACTTAAAATCCAATACACCTCGCTCCCAGAACCGCCATTCCTTCGTGGAGGGCAAGACCAGCACGTTGACGGGGGACCGGGAGAAACAGAGCCGCCACGGTTACGGTGAGTCCACCGCATCATCGTCTTCAGGTGGGAAGGGGTCGTCCTCGTATCTGAGTTTGTCTAAGAGTCACGGAGTGCTTAGCGATGCCAAATCCGTGAGCAACCTCAGCGACATGCGACTGCACCCAGATGACCCCGCTGGCTCGCCGCGCTACTTCCCCAGCAGCTGCTTGGACCTCAACATGAACCTGAACTTGCCAGCACCAGGCAGCCCATCCCTGCAACACGGGGAGCGTTCTGGACACAGTCCCGCAGTGGGGCGTCGCAGCAAACTGGAACGGGATGGAAGCACGGTGGAGCCGTCCACCCGCCGTTCCTCATCAAGGCAAAAGAGCCAGCAGCAGAGTGACGGAAACCCTGTCGATCCGCTCGACCCCATAGGGGGTCTGTCTCTTTCAGCGCCCCATGAATTCCCCTATGGTGTGGGCTACACCAGCCCATTTTCCTCCCAGCAGAGGCCACACAGGCACTCCATGTATGTGCGGAGGGAACGGGGGCGACCCCATGGAGGCGAAGTGGGCGGATTGGCAGTGGGGCAAGGGATGCCCACTCGGGCCAGCAGTCTCCAGCTCCTGACCCCTCAGCTACAGCATCGGACCCTGCCGAGACACATGGGCACCGCTGTGTCGCGGGACGCAGGATTAGACGACATCAGGGTCAGTCCAAACCTTTTCAACTTTTTTTAGTGACTTGCCAGCGCAGAGCATTGCAGCATGCTTTCTGATGCCTGTGAGCGTACGTGAAGTGTGTAGATTTGGTCCAGTGGTGGGTCTGGATCAGGAATGGGCAACTCCTGTCCTGAAGGACGTGTCCTGCAAAGTTTATCTCCATCCCTAATCAAACAACCCTGAAAAATACTACAAAAGTCTTCACGAGTACTTGAAAATTGCAGGCAGATATGCTTGATCAAGGTTGGAGCTAAACTCTGTAGTCCTCCAGGTTGCTCATCCCAGGTCTGGAAGAAGTCTGGACAAAGTCTGGATGTGTGGCTTGTAAATATGACGGGTCTGTTCCAAACCTTAATAAGCTGCCCCAGTGTCAGCTGTCATTACTACACTGGCTGCTCCCTTCTAATTCAACATACTAACCAGGGTTGGGCAGAGTTCAGAATTAAAGTAATGGCCCTTTCAGTTCCCTTTCAATTGGTGTGAGTCTATCTATCTATCTATCTATCTATCTATCTATCTATCATCTATCTATCTATCTATCTATCTATCTATCTATCTATCTTCTATCTGTCTTCTACTGTCTGTCGGTCTGTCTGTCTGTCTGTCTGTCTGTCTGTCTGGTCTGCTGTCTGTCGTTCTATCTATCTTCTATCTAATTCTATCTAAGCTATCTATACCTCTCTATCTATCTATTCTATCTATTATCTAGCTATCTATCTATCTGGCTGTGTCTGTCTGTTCTGTCTTTCTATCCATCCATCCACTATATATAACTATCCATATATATATATATATATATCTAGCTATCATTCTGCTTATATATCTTTCTATCTATCTATCTGTGTCTGTCTGGTCTGGCTGTCTGTCTGTCTGTCTGTCTGTCTGTCTGTCTGTCTGTCTGTCTGTACTATAGCTGTCCTGTCTGTCTGTCTATCTGTCTGTGTCTGTCGGTCTGTCTGTCTGTCGTTCGTCTATCTCTCTATCTATCTATCTAGCGATCTATCTATCTATCTATCTATCTATCTATCTATCTATCTATCTATCTATCTATCTCGATATCTATATCTATCTATCTAATCTTTCTATCTGTCTATCTATCTATCTATCTATCTATCTATCTATACGATCTGTATCTATCTATCTATCTATCTATCTATCTATCTATCTGTCTGTCGTCTGTGTCTGTCTGTCTGTCTGTCATTCTATCTGTCATGTCTTCATTCCTATCTGTCTGTCTGTCTGTCTGTCATTCTATCTATCTATCTATCTGTCTGTCTGTCTGTCTGTCTGTCTGTCTGTCTGTCTGTCTATTATATCTATACTATCTATTCTGTCTGTCTGTCTGTCAATCTGGTGTCTATCTATCTATCGATCTATCTATCTATCTGTCTGTCTGTTCTGTCTGTCTGTCTTTTGTTCTGTATCTATCTATATGCTGTCTGTCTGTCTGTCTGTCTTTCTTTCTTGTCTCATTCTGTCTGTCACTATCTATCTATCTATCATCCTATTACTATCTATCTATCTATCTATCTATCTATCTATCTATCTGTCTGTCTGTCTGTCTGTCTGTCTGTAATCTATCTATCTATCTATCTATCTATCTATCTATCTATCTATCTATCTATCTATCTATCTATCTATCTATCTGTCTATCTGTCTATCTGTCTATCTGTCTGTCTGTCTGTATCTATCTGTCTGTCTGTCTATCTGTCTATCTGTCTGTCATTTTATCTGTATGTCGTTCTGTCTGTCTGTCGTTTTATCTATCTATCTATCTATCTATCTATCTATCTATCTATCTATCTGTCTTCTGTCTGTTGTCTGTCTGTCTTGTCTGTATCTATCTATTATCTATCTATCTATCTATCTATCTATCATCTATCTATCTATCTATCTATCTATCTATCTATCTGTCTGTCTGTCTGTCTGTTGTCTGTCTGTTGTCTGTCTGTCTGTCTGTCTGTCAGTAATCTGTCTATTCTGTCTTCGTCTGTATCTATCTGTCTGTCTGTCTGTCTGTCTATCTGTTATCTGTTTGGATCTGTCTGTCGTTCGTCTGTCGTTTTAATCTATCTATCTATCTATCTATCTATCTATCTATCTCTATCTCTATCTCTATCTATCTATCTATCTATCTATCTATCTGTCTGTCTGTCTGTCTGTCTGTATGTCTGTCTGTCTGTCTGTCTATCTATCTGTCTGTCTGTCTGTGTATTCTTCTGTCAGTTCTATTGCTCTATCTATCTGTGTATGTCGTCTAGGTAGGCGGCTCACTAAGGTTCGTAACAGATGCTGTATGTGTAGGGTGTTTGTATAAATGTGTGCCGGGCGCTTTGTGCTTCACCTGCTCTCATCTCTCCATAAACAGAGCGACCCCGCGGCTGCAGAGGTCAGTCACACGCGACCTTTAATCCGGGAGTCCACACGGGACAACACCACTGCCTTTCACGGGCCACGGCAAAAAAGCGAGGTCCGCACCATCCTGCTTTCCCTCTCTTTCACTGTCTCTATACCTTACTCCCCTCACACCCCCCCACCTTCTGCCCATTTTTCTGTTTGCTTTGCTCTCTCATTCAGAAGGAGGCATTTCGGTTGTGTTTCCTTTTGTTTGGAGTTTACGCACAGGGAAATTGTCAGTGTTCATGATAAATAATGTCCCCAGTGTTTCATTCAGCACTTTTTCTGCTGGAACACATGTTTGTGACAAATGTTGATGCTGCAGGGAGGCGTTTATCATGAGCAGCACGCAGATGACAGCGGATCAGCTAAAGAGAACCGCATGATGTACAGCGACTCTGTGCCGCGACGGGTCGGGAGCTTCTACAGGGGTCAGTCACCTCACACTTATGCAAATGATGCTTCTGATTATAGAATATTATAGACAGTGTTGGAGGTGACAAGCTACAAGAAATGTGCATGTCATCTGATTGTTATTTGTAAATAAACAATAAAATAATGTTACAATAATACCAAAATTTTTTTTAATTTACTTTTATTTGATTTTATTTTATTTCTGTGTTGCCTTATTTATTTTTTAGCAAATGCAACACCTTTCCATTCCGCATGACGTAGTCACGTACTGTAGGTGCATGCATGATAAAAAAAAAATTTAAATTAATGTGTTATCATAATACTAGTTATTTTGTTACTTTATTTAAATTATAATTAAATTTATTATTTAGTTTTAGTTTATTTCTATTTTGTCTAAATTATTTATTTACAAATGAAATTGAAAACCTGCAACTTAAAACTATTCTTCTTACTGTAGTGCATGCATAATAAATAAACAACAAAGTAATGTTTTATTATGATACCAGCGTTTATTTTGTTTTATTTTATTTCTGTGTTGTCCAATTTGTTTTTAAATGAATGCAATTGAAAAGTTCTCTGTTCCCTGTACTGTAGTCACGTATTGTAGGTTCATGTAGGTTGATACAGTCTCTACACTGCACTGTAGGAGCGATGCAAATCAAACTAAATTGCTCCCATTATAATCAACAAAACTGTCAACACTGCATGAGTCGCAGTATCTACTGCGATACAGTCATTGCATGCAAACTGTGTTGGAAGGACAATCAGAAAACAGCGAAACAAATTCCACTTTGAATAAAAAGCAACAAAGCTGTTGTTGTTCTAGAAGAGAGCGCGTGTGAGAAGTAATGCAAAAGTTTCTTTATTTGGTTGATCTCATTAATATGTTGATATTTTTCTGTTTGGACCAGTGCCGTCTCCCAGACCCGATAACTCGTTTCACGAGAGTTCAGGGGTCACGATGGACAGCAGCCACAACATGCACCAACCCACATATGACCCGTGGTGAGGATGATGCACAGACACACTCTATTGTTGACCTACTGTAAATACTTTCATATGTGCAACTATTATTTGGCTCCACTAAAGTGTCATTTGAATCAAACCTTTTTTTCTCTGATAACATGAAATAGAATAAACAAATCATGAATCATTTATTTTAATAGCCACGATGCAATAAAGGCATTTTTAATTCATTTCTGACACTTGAATGCTTTGACAGACAAGCAGGAAGTGACAAACAGGAAATGCGTCTGAATATTAAATAAAAGGGTTCAAAATTGAAATGTAAATTATTCAATGAAAATAAAAAAATGTAAAACTAAAAATTAAAACATATTTATCATTATTTTTATAATTAATTATAAGCCTTAATTAATATTAAATAGTTTTTAGAGAATTAAAATCTCTCAGGGAGTTAATTCTTGTTAATTAAAGCTAAAACCATTGAAAACATTTTCTTTACTTGAAATAAAATGTTAATTGAAATAAAATATAACTATAAAAGATAAATATAACTTATTTTATTTCAGCTAGTTACCAAGGCAACATTTCTAATTTTCATTATTTTAGCACGAAGAACTAAAATAACTAAAACTTAAATAAAAATGAATAAAAACTATGTAGAAATACTTGAAAAAAAAAAGAGAAACAAATTACTAAAACGTAAACAGAACATTTTAAATATATATATTAAAAATAAAACGATTAATAAAAAACTAAACATATTAATAATATAGTAGAATATGAATGATGACCCTGTCAGATTGTAAGCATGAGTTTTATGAAGTGTGTCTTCTTTGATGAGGACGGGGTCTGAGACACGGGACATGAGCCCTCCAGAGCCCTCCAAAGAGAAGGAGAAACAAGGCTTCTTCAGATCCATCAAGAAGAAGAAGAAGAAGCCACAAACCGTGAGTGTGTGTGTGTGTGTGTTTCATGTCTTCAGTGTGTGTAAGTGGCTAGTGGAGTGTAAACCCAGCCCAGAAACCAGACCCGTCACCCGACTCTACCCTACTGTCACATTTTAATGAACACTTGACATTATGACATTATGTATTACCGTCATTTCATTACAAACACATCTGCAGTTATTTTTCTGTGAAACGCAGAGAGGATTTAAAAAAATTTCATCACTCACTCTATTGTGACTCTATTGTGACTACACCTGTCAGTGTCCAGAAGTCACCAAAAAACCATGAAAGGCCTAAATTATTCTATTCTATTCTATTCTATTCTATTGAAGTTACATGATAGCTTTGTGTAAGGTACAGTACAAGATGTAAGTAGTTATTCGCTGAATATCAAATTCTTTTTAAAAAAACAAAAAGATGGATTCTTCAAGATATGAATCCTTTTATATAGTATTTATAATAATTTTTATAATTTTATAATTAATTATTTAAACCATAATCAATATTAAATTGTTTCTAGAAAGTTAAAATCTCTCTCTCTCTATATATATAGTTGTTGCTTAAAATAAATGTTAACTGAAATCAAATCAAATTTAAAAAAGTATTTCTGCTCATTTTTGTTTAGATTAATTTGAAGTACTAAAATAAAAAAAATAAAAAAAACTGTATATAGACCAAAAAAAGAAAAAAAAATCTATATATATAGTTATAATTTTTCTGGTAGGTTGATGAGTTTGCAGTTTTATTATTGTTAACTAAAACCATAAAAAACACCTTTTAGTTACTTGAAAGACAAAAAATAAAAAAAAAATAACAAAAAACAAAAAAAAATCAAATCCTTTTTTTTTTTAAATATATTTTGAATGTATTTTTTATAATTTTATAAAAATATAAAAACTAATTCAAAATATGAATTAAAATGTAAAAAAAAAAAAAAAAAAAAATGGATTTGTCATGGTATGGAGCCTTGTAAAATGAAAACGATATTTCTAAAAATGTTTTATAATTAATTACACGAAGGGCAGGTTATTGTTGGGTCTGGAGTGGAGTCGGGGCACGGATCTGCTGTCGCTGGACGTTGTGTCTCAGTGTGAGTGTTGTACTCTTGTATTTCAGACAGACGCTGATGAAGAGCGACTTCCAGTCGTGAGGAAAACTCTGTTTCCTCTCTTTCACTCTCAGAGGAGCTTCACACGCAGCTCCTCTGAGAGAGAGCGTCCCCTAGTGGCCACAGCAATGGTACACATGAGTCTCTCACCTACACACACACTGATAAACTTCACTAATCATTTCTGTGGAGTTGGGCTGGGTGCGTGTCTCCTCATTGGTCGTAAGATCTGTGATGTCATCACGTCATTTGAATGGCTCCGCCCATATTTGCATCCTGTGGTTTGCATGTGTAGATTTGAAAGCATTTTTCTATTTTATTCACAACTAAGAGGTTTTAAAGTCCACAGAAACAGATTGAAGTCAATGCAAGAGTTTGAACACACGTTCATGTCATATTACAGCCAATTGTAAGAAATTATATTTTGCTTACAGAAAATTAAACACATTTTCTGTAATGCAAAAAAAAAAAAAAATCCCATTTTCATTTCTGAAATGTAAAAACCAACACTGTATGATTGTAAATGTCACTGTAGTATTTGTGTACTGAATTTAACTTTGCTTTTTATTTACCAAACATAAAATTAAAAAATCATGTCCAATCAAACAAAAAAAAAAAAAAAAAAACATTTTTTTGTGAGATTTACCCATAAAAATATATTATTAAAAATTTCAAACTAATTTCTTCCAGAATCATCTGGAATATAAATAAATTAATAAAGTAATTAAACAAAATATTAATAATAATATGATGTAGTGAAATGTCATTAGTGTTTTACAGTGTTTAATCTGGTTAATAATTATCATCATAAAACGCAATATTAATAACAATATAAAAAGTTATATAAACTTATAGTCATAAAAATGAATAATAATATTAATATATAATAATATTTGAAAAAAAATGATGCTGTGAAAAGACATTAGTGTTTAATTGTTTAATTTGGTTAATCATCATCATCATCATAAAATGTAATAATAATAATATTACAGTTAATATAAACTAATAATCATAAGTTATATTAATATTAATATGAAGTAATATTAAAAATAATGCTATGATGATAAAAAAAAAACTCAGTGTTTTTACTTTGTCTGATCTAGTTAATAATCATCATCATAAAAAGTAACATTAATAATAATGTGAATATTCATATAAAATAATTAAAAAAAAATATATAAAAATATTGTGAAGCCATCAGTGTTTTTGCTGTCTAACCTGGTTAATAATAATAATAATAATAATCATCATAATCATAAAAGTAATGTTAATGATACAAATAATATAAAGTCATATTAAAAGATAATATTATGATTTGAAAAGCCATTAGTATGTTTACTCACTTATCTGGTAAATAATCATCATCATAAAAATAAAATTAATAATAAAAATAAAAATAAAAAGTAAAAATAAATATAAAAAAATAACAAAATTATAATTATTATTATTTAATCTGGTTAATAATCATCATCAATAAAAAACATCATAAAAAATATTAACATTAATAATAATATGAAAATGTATATAAGCTAACAATAATTTAAAATATATATATTAATAATAATTTTTTTTTTTTTTTTTCCTGTGGGGAGAGAATCAATCCGAATATTTATAAAATCCACTTGTGATAGAAAACACACATGATGCTTTATTCCCGCGCTGTTGGTCTGTGAGCCGTGATCTTGTCATGTGGAGGTGATTGACAGCGCTGTGCTGCTTGTGATTGGTCAGGTGCCGAGTGAGGGGCCGGATCAGACGCTGATGCAGAAATCATCTCGCTCGTACACACACCAGAGCAGCAGACATCGCACCCGCAGCCGCGACCGAGAGCGCAGCCGCGACCGAGAGAGAGAGCGAGACCAGGATCAGGAGCGAGAGCGAGACTGGCCCGCAGAGAGAGAGAGAGCTCACCAAACACACTCACAGGTGCATATATCAGCATTCATACATCCGGATGATCAGAAGTACTGTCACTGAGATACTGTGACACCAGAAAAACAGTTTACATAAGAGAAATACATGTTACTATGTGTTCACAAAAATAAAACACACTAGCATTCAGATGTTTGGGGTCGGCGAGATTTTGAAATAAACCTCTTCTGCTCAGCAAGGCTGCATTTATTTGAGTAAAAATACAGTAAAATCTGTAAAAAAAATGTGAAATATTTTTAAAATCTAAAAGAGCTACTTTCTGTGTGAATATATTGTAAAATGTAATTTATTTCTGTGATGTGCAGCTGAATTTTCAGCATCATTACTGCAGTCTTCAGTGTCACATGATCTTCAGAAATCATTCTAATATGATGATTCGCTGCTCAAGAAACATTTCTGATTATTATCAGTGCTGAAAACAATCGTGCTGCACAATATTTTAGTAGAAACTGTGATGAATGTTAATCTCAAAAGAACAGCATTTATTTGAAACAGAAATCTTTTGTAACATCATAAAAGTCTTTAGTGTCACTTTTGATCAGTTTAATGCATTCTTGATTTAAATTTCTTTGAAAAAAAAAAAAAAACTTACTGACTCCAAATGTGTATACATTAGTGTATAAAATATTATGATAATAAAATAAAATATAATTTATGAACATGTCTTAATGTATAACGAGCCTAATTTAAATAGAAAGTAATAGTGATTTTTATTATTATAGGAACATATTACTTTTGAATAGATTTTATAGACAGTGCTGTGACGCATGTGCGATAGAGCTGTTTAAAGAAAAAATATATATTATACTTCACATAATTTAATTATGTTAATTTATTATAACACATTATAATTAAAATTAAAGTACATTTAAGGTTTGAAATAAAACATGGAATTGTTAAAATCATCTCACTTATGGAGGAATAAATAACCTACACAGAAATAATGCATAATAGGGTTTATTAATAGTGCATTTGTGTGGTTACAGCTCAATGTGTTATATAATCAAAAGAGTCCGTTTGGGATTTTTATGAATAATGCATTAAAATGCATAGAAATAAATGATATATAAATTATTAATAAATGTTATATATAAAAAGATTCAGTTTGTATTTTTTTATGAATAATGCACTAAATTATATTTAAATAATGCAAATTATACAAATATTTAAATTATATAAAAATATTCCGTTTTTGATTTTTATAAATTATGCTTAAAATTACATATAAATAAATTGTGTAAAATATAAAATTATTTAAATTATATAAAAATTTAAGTTTTTGATTTTTTTTATAAATTCTGTATTAAATTTCATAAATATAAAAAGCATAAAATATAAAAAAAAAAATTATTATACAAAAAGATTCAGTTTTTGATTTTTACAAATTATGCTTTAAATTACATATAAATAAATTGTGTAAAATAGAAAAAATATTTAAATTATATAAAGAGATTCAATTTTTGATTTTTATAAACTATGCTTTAAATTACATAATATAAATAGTATAAAATATAAAATAAATTTAAATTATACAAAAAGATTCAGTTTTTGATTTTTACAAATTATGCTTTAAATTACATATCAATAAATTGTGTAAAATATCAAATATTTAAATTATATAAAAAGATTCAGTTTTTGATTTTTATAAATTATGCTTTAAATTACATAAATATAAATAGTACAAAATATAAAGAAAATTTAATTTTTTAAAAAGATTCCATTTTTGATTTTTATAAATTATGCTTTAAATTATATAAATAGTATAAAATATTTTTTTAAAATTCTATAAAAAGATTCAGTTTTGGATTTTTATAAACTATGCTTTAAATTACATAAATATAAATAGTATAAAATATAAAGAAAATTAAATTATATATAAAGATTCAGTTTTTGATTTTTATAAAATATGTGTTAAATTACATAAATATAAATAGTATAAAATATAAAGAAAATGAAATTACATAAAAGATTCAGTTTTTGATTTTTATAAATATGTGTTATAAATAGTATAAAATATAAAGAAAATGAAATTACATAAAAAGAGTCAGTTATTGATTTTTATAAAATGTGTTAAATTACATAAAAAAGTAAATTACATAAAAAAGTAAATTATATATAAATTATCTTGAAACTGTGCTGTGGAAATGTCTGATATGTTGTTTTCCGTCAGTACAGAGCAGTTGTTTCTCTCTCTCAGCCTCTGAAGTCTCTGCGGAAGCTTCTTCATCTCACCACCTCCTCGTCCTCCAACCAAACCTCGGCAGAGATCCACTACCCCCTGCCCTCCTCCAAAGGCGGCGGGAGTTTCGTGGAGCCCCGTGGCCTCGGCTCCATGCAGCCCAAGGGTCGTTCAGCTGCGTACGGGGCCCCGGGGCCCTTGGAGTCCGGCTGGCACTCCAGCGCTCTGGGACGTCCCGAGGGAAACCCGTATCCCGACCAGCTGACCTCCAAAACGGGCCCCAACGGCTTCGCTCGCCACTTTCGTTCACGTTTGCCAAACCTGAATGACCTTAAAGAGACGGCGCTGTGAGTGGGACTCACGGCGGCCCCTGATGGGCCTTCTTTCCTTGCGTATTAAAGGTTACGCCTATATGTCTTTATTTTTGCCATTTTCTTTTTTAGTTTTTAATATTTGATAGCACTTCTATGTACTGTAATTACTGTATTTTTTGTTATCAGATAATACAGTTTAAAAGCAGATGATATAGCTCTATGTGAATGGGAATATATAAATGTATGGCTTTAGTTTCTACTCTGGTTGTAGTATATAAATATTATCTGATTCTGCATAGTCACTCTTATATTTGGCTGAAGGTTCTAATGATTCATGTATAGATTACAGTATTGACATTTATTTTATAGTAATAGAATAAGACTATGGTATATACAGTATAGACATTACAACTTTGTCTTTGAGTATTTTTTGTTTACAATTCAGTGAATATCAGTAGATATTAAGATTAATAGTTACATTAACGGTAAGAATGCGTGATTTTATGCGCGTGTGCTTCCCAGATAGTGCACGTATGTTGCTTTAAATGTCATATTTATGCATAAATTAATTCTTGAATGTTGTGGATGTTATTCTAACACATAACAGGGACGACAAACACTAGCAAACAATTACGATTTTGAGAGAAGCCTCTTCTGCTCACCGAAGCTGCATTTATTTGATTAAAAATGCAGTAAAAACGTTAAAATTGTGAAATATGTTTACAATTTAAAATCATAGTTTTCTATGTGAATATCTATTAAACTGTAATTTATTTCTGTGATGCACAGCTGTATTTTCAGCATCATTACTGCAGTCTTCAGTGTCTTCAGAAATCATTCTAATATGATGATTTGCTGTTCAAGAAACATTTCTGATTATTATCAGTGTTGAAAACAGTTGTACTGCTTAAGAAAAAAAAAATATATATATATATATATATATATAGTGTTTTATTCAGCAAGGATGCATTTTATTTTGCAAGTGATAGTAAAAACATTTATAATTTTACAAATGTCATCAAAGAATCCTGAAACAAAGAAATTAATTGAGTACCGTTAATAATTAATAATAACTGAGCAGTAAATCTAGTATAATTAGAATGATTTCTGAAGATCATGTGACACTGAAGACTGAAGTAATGATGCTGGAAATTCAACTTTGATCACAGAAATAAATTAAATTGTACAATATATTTACATAGAAAATAGTTACTTTAAATTATAAAATTATTTTACAATTTTACTGCATTTTTTAAAATCAAATAAATGCAGGCTTGGTGAGCAGAAGAGACGTTAAAATCATAATTATTCCCAACATCTGACCCATAGTGTACTGCAGATGATAAAAGGTCTAAATATGACATAATAAAGCATACGTGTGCTATCTGGGTTTGGTGTGGGTCTTTTGTTAGTCTTTACAAATCACAGCCAGTGTAATTTAAGCCTTTTAAATGACAATTGAAGCAAAAACATCAACCAAATCCGACCAAATCATATGAAATGGTGTGGCGCCACCTGCTGGCCATTGAGATCCTCTGCAAAAAAAGAAAAAAAAAGAAAGTCAGAGTATACTGTATGATGCCTTTTTTATTTTTAAAGCAAGATTACTTTTTACTATATCTTATCAGTCTTTGATTCCCTCAGGTATAAACTGCAAATACAGTTTTACATGCAATATCTGGATATCAGATGTCGAAGCTCTGTAGATGGTTTCATGTGTCTGTTTAGGGAAATAGAGCCAGTGTGTGTATACACGAGGAGGAGAAATAATAAGAATAATAATTTATTAATTTTATGCAATATGTAATTTCGCATTCGCCAGATAATCTTCTAAATAAAGCTCGAGGTTCCTGGAGGCGTTTTTGTTTCCTCTCAGCTTGTTTTTACACGTTTGCGCTTTAATGATTCATATGTCAGTCGGGTACACGAGATGTCAGACGCCAGGATTTCCTGCTCGATTACACATCAGCGATACCAGTCTCATTTTAGTTTCAGGGAATTATCCTCAAGTCATCTCGATTATTGAGAATATTGTTCATAAACTTGTCAATTAGCAGCTAATGCATAACCCAGTCCTTGTGTCTGAAATGTATTCATCAGTCTCTACTACTGCCACACGTTTGATTTGGCAGGAATAACATGATGGATGGTGTTGAGATGCTATGAGCTCATTTAAATAACCATGAGACTGTCTGTTTTTTGTTTTTGTTTTTTAAATCATAAATAAATAAAATTCAAACCAAATCAAATGTGAACTGTGCTTTAGCGGTGCACTTGAAAATGTCTTAAAAACCTGTTTTTAATTGTAAAACAATGCACACTATAGAGAAATGCTAGCATTGCATAGAACTGTTTATGTTTTGCTAGTAAACATTAGGGATGTAACGATTAACCGCGAGCCGGTTGAAAATCGATTTAAATATGTGACAATTCAAATCGGTTGAGATGCTAAACAAATCCGATTCAGTTAGTGGTAGTAGATTACATGAATGTATGTCTGAGGGGAACTTACCGTCTTTAGAAAAGTTTAGATGGTATTTTTTTCTTTTCATGTTGTCTCTGTTTAAAGCATATTAAAGTTCATAAGTGCAGCGCTGCTTTGTTTACAGCAGAAACCAAGGAAACTCTTTAAGCTCCACCTGCTGCAGTGTTCTTAAGTGCTTTGTTTACAGCGGTAACCAAGGAAACGCTTTAAGCACCACCTGCTGCAGTGTTCATAAGTGCTTTGTTTACAGCGGTAACCCAAGGAAACGCTTTAAGCGCCACCTGCTGCAGTGTTCATAAGTTTTGTAAACAACGGTAACCAAGGAAACGCTTTAAGCTCCACCTGCCGCAGTGTTCATAAGTGCTTTGTTACAGCAGAAACCAAGGAAACGCTTTAAGCACCCACCTGCTGCAGTGTTCATAAGTGCTTTGTTTACAGCAGAAACCAAGGAAACGCTTTAAGCTCCACCTGCTGCAGTGTTCATAAGTGCTTTGTTTACAGCAGAAACCAAGGAAACGCTTTAAGCTCGCCACCTGCTGCAGGTTTCATAAGTGCTTTGTTTACAGCGGTAACCAAGGAAACGCTTTAAGCCCCACCTGCTGCAGTGTTCATAAGTGCTTTGTTTACAGCGGTAACCAAGGAAACGCTTTAAGCCCCACCTGCTGCAGTGTTCATCAGTGTTTGTTTACAGCGGGTAACCAAGGAAACGTCTCTAAGCCCCACCCCACCTGCTGCAGTGTTCATAATGTTTGTGTTTACAGCGGTAACCAAGGAAACGCTCTAAGCCCCACTTGCTGCAGTGTTCATAAGTGTTTGTTTACAGCGGTAACCAAGGAAACGCTTTAAGCTCCACCTGCTGCAGTGTTCATAAGTGTTTGTTTACAGCGGTAACCAAGGAAACGCTCTAAGCCCCACTTGCTGCAAGTGTTCATAAGTGTTTGTTTATAGCGGTAACCAAGGAAACGCTTTAAGCTCCACCTGCTGCAGTATTCATAAGTGTTTGTTTACAGCGGTAACCAAGGAAACGCTTTAAGCCCCACCTGCTGCAGTGTTCATAACTGTTTGTTTACAGTGGTAACCAAGGAAACACTCTAAGCCCCACTTGCTGCAGTGTTCATAAGTGTTTGTTTACAGCGGTAACCAAGGAAACGCTTTAAGCGCCACCTGCTGCAGTGTTCATAAGTGTTTGTTTACAGCGGTAACCAAGGAAACGCTTTAAGCCCCACCTGCTGCAGTGTTCATAAGTGTTTGTTTACAGCGGTAACCAAGGAAACGCTCTAAGCTCCACCTGCTGCAGTGTTCATAAGTGTTTGTTTACAGCGGTAACCAAGGAAACGCTTTAAGCTCCAGCTGCTGGCAGAGAGTGAATCTGCGTCTCGTTCAGCTCGTCTGCTGTTTCTGTTTCATGCAGATATTTTTAACTGAAGTCAAATCTTTCTGTTTTTGCTTCAAAATTGCAAAATTATACAATCTAATTTAGATTAAAAGCTGCTCATGTTGAATGTATGCAGCATCTTTGTTTGGATCATGATTTAAATGCAGCGGTTGCCTCTCATTTTAAATGGAAAGAGCACAGACAAAGCCTTTTTTTGTTTATATAAAGTGATTTATTTTATTTGTGTTACTTATTTGATTTGGGGCTTGTTTTAAATTTCAATTTAGTTTTATTTACATTTAAATTATATTTAAATTTTGACATTTAACAGACGCTTTTATCCAAAGCGACTTACAAATGAGGACAATAAAAGCAATCAAAACCAACAAAAGATCAAGTGCTATATTAGTATATTATTATAGTGTTATATTTCAATTTCACAAAGAAATGTACAGCATTTTGTCCAAGCAATAATTAAAGGACACATTTAATTCATAATATGTCTTACTCTTTTCACATGGTATAGAGACAAACATCAGGTTTTTTTTTAAGATTTTACTCAAATCACCTTTTATTTATTCAGGCTTTTACCTTATGGTTGAAGCACAAGCTTTGATTTCAGGCTGATTTGGTGCTGATCATTTTAGCTAGAAGGTTTTTCTGAGACACTTACTCCAACCCCTTGACTGTTCAGTCAGGCTTTATTTGGGGTCCATGAGGAAAACCAACCCATGTGCTCTGCCTTCACTGATCCGGACTCAAACCCCATGGTTTGTGGTGGGAACTCTCTGGTTGGAAATGAGGAGCATGGAAACCATCAGGACGTGCCCACCATCTCAAGAACAGCATGCTAAATCTGATTTACACAAGCAGGACCAACATCCACCAGTTCCTGGAGCTCAAACTGAAAAACTGTCAACAGGAATTGATATATCATCATGTATTGATATGGAGTTAGCATGAACCTGGATCCCTTGACAAAAACCCAGTAGGATTTTTCCATCGGCTTTAGGATTATTGCAGAAAATAAGCTCTGTGACCAATACAAGTTTATGATTCTTACACATTTTGTCCATCGTGATAATCTTCACAACTGAAGCTAAAAAGCTGAAAAAGCTAAACGTAGGCTATTAACGCACTGCACCAGGGTCACATGACTTCAACATCACCACCATTAAGCTTCTGAAAATTTAGACACTTGTTAGCAAACACCTATTTCAAGACAAATAAAAGCTTTTTAAGGGGTATTACAGATATATTTCATGTTGTAGAATAAAACGTGAAAATATCTTAAGCTTATTTCAGAGGCATTTAACCAAAAATCTATTTTAAAACCCACTGACTTTAAGATAGTGCTAAGATGCAATTTTGCAATTGGCTTACAAATTCAATTAAAACAACAAAATGAACACAAATGCATGCTTTGAATGTCATTTTATTTCTATTTTATGAGTCTTTTCCAGGCTTCTCATTGTCTCCTACAGACAGTCCTCTAGTTCTCTTATTCCGTGTCTTTTAATAATTTGATCATAATGCTGCTCTGTCAAACTGAGGTCAGAGAGCGGTGTTTTAACTGATGCATAATGGATGATCGTCACTCATGTAATGGCTCTAAAGCCTCTTGGCTTCGTGCCCTGAATCAGTAAGCATGCTCTTCTGAAGGGACCGAGAGATGCTCTCGTCTCTAATCTTCCCAGTGACAGTTAACTCTGCCGTTCACTGCATGACCTTGCATGTTTTTGCCACTCAACACCTACACAGGCCAGACAACACTGTTTATGCATGTAAACACACACAGACATGCATGTTTATCTACTGCTCTGCAAGCATGTGGTCCTGTTGTTCCTGAATGAATCAGTCTTTTTGAAAGAATCGATTGAATAAATAACTTCGACTCACTTATGTAGACAGTGGCTTGTCGCCACCTACTGGTAATTTCAGTTTTACCATCATTCAAATTTTTCTATCATTTTATATTTCTATACTCCAGTTTTGTATTTAAAACATTAATCTCATAACCTTATACAAATTGTAAGTGCAGTGTAAATGCATGTACAAGTGCTAGAAATATAAAAAATAAAATTAGTTAAAAAATAAAATTTAATTAGGCCTATACTTGGCTAAAGTGGCTAAAACCATGTAGCCAATGTAACACACACACACACACACACACACACACACACACACACACACACACACACACACACACACACACACACACACACATATATATATTATAAAGTTTTGGGATCAGTAAGATTTGTAATGTTTTTCAAAGAAGTACAGTATCTTCTGCTCATCATGGCTACATTTTTTTGATCAGAAATACAGATATACAGAAAAAACAGCAGTATTGTGAAATATTATTGCAATTGAAAATAATGGTTTTCTATTTTAATATCCTTTTAACTGTAATTTATTTCTGTGATCAAAACTGTATTTTCAGCATCATTACTCAAGTCTTCAGTGTCACATGATCTTCAGAAATAATTTTTAAATGCTGATTTTTTTTTATAAATATTGGAAACAGTTTTTCTGCTTAATTATATTTTTTGAATCTGTGATACTTTTTTCAGTATTTTTTGATGAATAAAAACTGATAATAAAGACTTACACTGTTCGAAAAGATTTCTATGGCTTCTCGGAGCTCAGGAAACTTCATTACTGAAGTAGACACTTTTGTGTTTCTCTTGAAATCTACAATTGCTTAAACCATGTGTGTTTGTTTTCACTTAATTGAACAATAAAACAATAGACTTACTTGAGGGTAGAGCCATATTTCAACTATATGACTATGTATTAATAATTGGCCTTTTATAGTTATAGCCTATAATTCTCAAACCTTAACACACTCTGAAAAATGGTAACTTAAATTATATAAACTGTTTATTTTATTATAAATTAATTTTAATTGAAGTCAAAATATTATTTTATTTGATCACTGGATCAAGTTTAATTTAGTCATCCGTACCGACAAAATTATATATGTTTCAGTATATGTTATTATATATTTTAATGCATTAAATCAGTAGAAAAATAAGTGTAGTAATTGCAGTTTACAGTGAAGATCAGTTCTTCTAAACGAAAGCATTGCTTTTACTAAAAAAAACGAAAAAAAAAAAAAAACTAGAAAGAAAGAAAGAAGGAACAAGAACAAAGATTGTGTGTGTGTGTGTGTTAAAATTAATAATGCATGTGCCTAATTTGGGAAATAATTTGGTGAACAAATATACGCAAGCTATTGGTTTATTATGAAAACTATGATTTATCATCACAGTGTCACTGTGATTGGACCTCTGGTTTGTGTGAACCTCTTAATTAAGGAAATAAGATTAAATTAAGACTGAAAAGTTTCACCTGTGCTGAGATGAGCTGAGACTATAAATTGTGTTCAGACGCTCGTGAGGCATTACTTCAGACTGTGACTGCGAGGAGAACAGCAGCGAGCATGAAAACTTCATCTGACAGGAACCGGAAGTCCCTGAAGAAGTCCAGGAGCACAGGCTGGACACGCAAACAGAGCACCAAGGCATATTCTGCTTACATCTACAAGATTGAGAAGGTGTGTGTTCATGTAAAACTATGCCTGATTGATTGATTTTCTCCTTACTTCACGCAACAGAGTTGCATTTATTTGCGTGTTTAAGTGTCACTTAACTTTTTTTCTTATTTAAGGAGCTGTCTGTTGACGTGGTTGACGACGCCTCTTTGATGCGGCACCTGTCCGGTGCGCACGCGCAGGTGTGCGCCGAGGCCGCGCGACTCTCCAAGTTCAACCGGCGGCGCGTCATCACGCAGCGAGAGCTCCACGCCGCCGCCGTGCGCGCGCTCCGGGACCGAAGCTCCTGACAGCTGGAGATTTAAATGCTGCGCTTTTAGACGTGTAAACAATTAATAAAGAGCTTTCGTTTTTAAAAACGCTGTCTTTACGCCATGAGTTTTTGTTTGGTATTATTGCAGCGTAATTTAAAACGCGCTGAGGCTCGTAAATGTATGTGTACCGTCTCCAAAGTTTTTACGCCACTCGTTACATGTAACTGGATTTAATGGACTTAATTTAATTACAAAATATAAGTGTAATCAGTTACTGAGAAGAAAATGTGTAATTAAGGCGAGACAGTGCAGGTGAATAGGGTAAAAATAGTTATCACCTTACTTGCCAAGTTGATTGATTACATTGATAATTGCGAACTTTTTTGTATTACAAGTTTTCTAAAATTTTACATTTAAATATGCAAGCGAGGTATTTAATGAAATGTGCGCTAATTTGCATACGTTTCTAATACAAAAATCTGAACACTGGATGAAGTCAGTTTAAAAATTGACAGTCAAATGTTTTTACAGAAGGATTTCTGGGTATCTCTTTTTGCCACTCCATAATTCAGAAAATACTTTGAACAGCTAGAAAACAATATTTTCACCATTTTTGGGGGAATAAGATGTTGTATATAACCAAGAAAATTATATATGAACAAATCCCTCTGTAAAAGCCTTCAGAATATAGACGGGAATAAATATGTAAAGTTCTGTCTGTGTAAGTGCCACAGAAGTGGAGATTTATGGCTCAGAGTTTGAGAAAAAACTCATTTTGAGAAAACGGCCTTTAAAAATATGTGTTGTAATTGAAATCTATTGACACAAATAGATAAAGTGCTATTAAAGAAACACTTAACAGTGTCTTTTGGATGTTTTCTTTCCATAAGTCTGAAAAAACACTTTATGAAAAGCCCAAAATCTAAATATTGACAGGTGCATGAAAAAACAGTTTTTGCCTGCAGTGTCTCCCCTTAAGTTGGTTATGAAAATGTTAACGATTACATAGAGGGTTACATCTGAATTTTTCACACCCACATACAGATTTAATTGACTTTTCATAAATTGCAGCGCCTGCTGTAAACTGAGAGTCTCAGGAGTTTAATACACCCAATAGGACATGTGCTTATCCAATAACAATTTTATTTCCTACTTGGGTTTGTGTATATACTTTATTCGAAGATTTTTTTTATTTTATATATATATATATATATATATATATATATATACCCACAAAGGATTGTTGCCAGTGCTTCTTGTCACAGTAGTGCAAAGAATTGATTTAAAATTGCATTTTCTTTTAAATATGCATTTAATCTCAGAACGATAGTCTAAGTAATTAGAGCTGCTAAAGTCTGATTCTGTGGTGGATGTGCTTTAAAATTCAGTTATTATCTTCGAGTGATGGACTTTGGAAGTCTGACAGTAGCTAATGAGTATTACATTACTTTAAAGTAGCTAATTAAAATAGTTACACTATTACATTTTAAATAGGATAACTTGTAATCTGTAACCCATTACATTTCCAAAGTAACCTTCCTAACACTGATCGTGAATGCGTTTTAGCCTGCTGTACCTTTCCTTAAACGTAAAGAGAACTGGCTATTAATAACAGTCTAATGTTTAGCCGCTGTACTGTGTGTGTTGAGAGTAGCCTACTTTTTATTGTAGACAACTCATCCTATTTTAACATTTAGAAATAAAGGGGTTTTGTTCATAGGCTGGGAGACCATAAAAAATGTCAACTTTGCTTTGGAACTGTAGTCAGAAGTGTGAAACTGTTTACGGACACGATTTTATTTTATATATATATATATATATATATATATATATATATATATAATTATATATATATATATATATATTATATATATTAGTTTAATAGCAGTACAATATAATGTAATGCATGTACATTTTAATTACTTACAATAAAATTAAAAAAATTTAACTTGTGAGAAGGGTCCATATCGACTCTTGTCACTGGGTGGCGCTGTAACCAAGCTTCTTGTTTATGCTCAAATTATTTTGTCCAACAGATATTGCAATTAATAAATCGCATGCGTTTCTAACATCTGAAACGCACGTGACACCTTGCTCCGAACTGACATTTCAGAAAGAGCTTTATTGTAGAATTGAAGCTTCCAGTGCGCACATACAAATACAACACGACACAATTAAAAATGCAATTTAAAAATTAAATACATATATATATACTATATATATATATTATATATATATATAGCATATATATATATATATATATATGATAGTATATATATATAAAATCAGCATATTTATGTCAATAATTTAGTTTCGAAAACATCAGTATGATAAACAATTGCTAGTGAAAACCTTTCTGTAATTGACTTAAAACTTCATTGTATATATTTAGTACATTGTGTTAATAAAATACATAATTATATGATTGCGGTGTTGTTTATCGCAAAAGCAATTAGGCCTTAATTAGCCGAATGTTTTTTTATCAGATACAGAAAGAACAAACGCGTTTAAACGTGACACTGAATGTGATCCTTTAATGTTTATTCCTTTTAATCACTCTTCCAGCAACACCGACTCTAGCTGTGACTGGCGCACGTATCATCCAATCAACTGCCTGCGATCCTGAGTGGGCGGGACTAACAGTCTTCTTTCCACCAATGAAAACTCTCCGAGCGACCAATGAGTAACAGGCCGTCAGCTGACTCTGTTTAGCGTCTATTGTACACAAGACTGGAGCTGAGACAGACGCGGATCACTGTGAATACAGACTCATGTCAATCTATCTGTCTTTTACAAACTGACCTCTTCACAAAGGTACGTGTTGCGCGGTTTCATCGTTTCTGTTCCGGAAAAGGTTGCAGACGCCCCGCGTGACTCAGAAGTGTAAACAGCAGTGCATTGGAGATCACACGCTTATTAGTTTAGGCAAATGCGTTAATTACCTTTGCGATCAAATGATTAAAACGCTAAATCTCTTCTGAAGTTTTGTGCATCATGATGGTGTTATCTCAATCAGTGAAACCCAACCCTGTGCAAATGAACTGACACTGAAAACTGACGCTTAAGTTCAACAAATTAATTCTGATCTACATCATTATATTATTCGTGCGACACATGCATTTTTACAGTATAATAATGATGATAACAACAATAATAATGATTATCTATATATCATTATATTATGCGTATGACACGCACTTTTACAGTATATAAATATTATTAATACTACAACAATAATGATGTTGATAATTTATATGAATAAATTTATTAAAAATAAAAATAATAATTTTGTGCTATTATATAAACATTAAAATGGGGATATAGATACACACACACACACACACACACACACACACACACACACACACACACACACACACACACAGATGCATTGAGGTTTTTTTTTTTATCATGATTTGTATTTTTTCCATTTTCATTTAGTTTGAAAGTTTAGTCATTTTAATGTGTTTTTGTCATTGTATTATTTTGGGTTATTTGTTAAGTATAGCCTAGTTTTATTGCTTTTTTATTTTTATTTTTAGTTAGGTTATTGTAGTAGTTAAACTAGATGAAAATTATTTAAACAATATTTTATTTCAGTTATTTTAACTTTTTTCAAGTAATTTTGTGCCTTATTTGTACTTATTTTATTTAATTTTTTTTTAGATTTGCCAGATGCATTGATGTGTATATATAATATTTATTTCTGTCAACATTTATTACATTATTTTTTAACATTTATTAATATTTTTATTATCTGTTACCATTTATTCTTTATGGTTTTCATTTCATGTATGCAATTATATAAATATTATATAGTGCAAATAGAAAACTGTGAAAAATAAATAATTGTATCTTTTACATGTTTTTTTGTTAAATTCAGAATAGATATGCCTGATGCATTGAGTTTATTGTCATGATTTGATGCAATATTATTTAGCATGATTCTGTGGCACTGAACACGTTAGATCCCGAGGGTCTTTGATTATATAAATCACATTTACCAGGCTTTTATTTATCATAGGCCATCATGCATGGAAAGAATGTGTCTGATCTCATTCCTGTTCTCGGTTCATCTCTCTTCCCGCTGTCCTCAGATGCAGTTCATGCTGTTGTTCAGCAGACAGGGGAAGCTCCGTCTGCAGAAATGGTACGTTCCTCTGTCCGATAAGGAGAAGAAGAAGATCACGCGGGAGCTGGTTCAGACCGTTCTGGCCCGTAAGCCCAAGATGTGCAGCTTCCTGGAGTGGAGGGACCTGAAAATCGTGTATAAAAGGTCAGTGGAGCGGCTGGAGCTCATCGGCTGCTTTGAGGTTTGGCTTTGTTTACCATCAAACTGATGAAAAACATGCAACTTTAACTTGTTTTTGAGCGATTAAGTGATTGAGAGACCCGTCATCTGTCCTGCAAAGCAATGCATTCAACAGGCTTTTCATTTCCATTGAGACAAATGTTGAAGTAGTTACTGTACCTCCACCATCTCTTTCTTGACAATGTCTTCTTTGCGGTGTCCTGTTTTCTCTGATTTGGGAATGTTTTTTTTTATTATTGTGTGTAACTTCTTAGAAAGAGGTCGATGAATTAACATCTTGGCTACTGATTTATCCAACGTCTTTAATTATTAGCTAAAGTTTGGCTTCAGCTGAAGTTGAGCTCCTTGTCGCTTGATTGCTGTTAGAATAATTTCAGTATAAAAGTCAACATGAAATGGCATTGGCACATCATGTACTTCTGTAATTTGACTTATTTCAGAGTAAAACATGTAGTACTTGATTTTGATTTAAAAAAACAACAACATAGTGATGAGTCGTGAGTTGTTATTATTCTAAACTAGAATCATAAAAAAATCACTTGAAGTAAAAACAAACATTAACTGGAATAAAATGTGTATATATATATATAGAGAGCATTTCTAATTTTCATTTAGTTTATATTGAAGCACTAAAGCAACTAAAAAACTTAAACTAAAAGCTAGAGTGTAATAAAAAGAAAATTTGAAAATAATTATGAAGATGACAAAAATAATGCAAAGAAATGAAGGTTTTTGCAATCTGGACCTTCAACCCGTTGGTCGCCATTGAAGTCCATTATATGGAGAAAAATCCTGGAATGATTTCCTCAGAAACCTTCATTTCTTTGTGACTGGAGACAGAAAGACATGAACATCTTGGATGACTTTGGAGAGAGTAAACGATCAGGAGTTTTTATTCTGGAAGTGAACTTAATCCTTTAAGTAATTAATCTGTGGACTAGAAGCTGCATTAGTGGAGAAACAACAGCAGCATGTTCAGCGTAAGACTGAAAGGATGCGAACATAAGCAGCACCTCAAGTGACAGAAACACACACAATCAGGGTTTTTACCATCTGTTTGCATTAGTTTATCAGTATTCTGGATGGTTTCTGTGGTGTTGCAGGTCAATGCATGCACTAAACTTTAATAGTTCAGTGTTTCGTGACATTATTGTGTGTGTGTGTGTGTGTGTGTGTGTCAGCTTCTGAGAGCAAGCGGAATATAAATCTGAACATTGGCGTAATTGATTTAGCACTGTGTGATGTTGTTTTATAGCGCCACTGAAATGAGCAGCGGGTTGTTAGCGTGCCGTTATTATTTGCATGATGTATTTGTATGAGTATGATGAGTGAATGTAAAGTGTGAAGGGCTTTGTTCTCTTCTTTATTTCATCAGGAGTCGAGTCATGATTCTCCTGAACACTGCAGGAATACACAATCACACATCAGTGCCTTTGTGTTGTTTTTGCACAATTTAATTATAAAGAATACAGGTCAACACGAACCCAAAGGCGGCTTCTTAGAAGAAAACGTTTAGCTTTTTTTAGAATTGAAAAAGAAAAATGTTTGCTTTATGAATCAGTTTAACTGTAGAGAATGTCCTTGTACTGTATATACAGATAAACACGCATTAATCAGTCATTCTTAATTTATAAAAAATATAGTAAACAAACTGTGTTGCAGTAAAGTAAATAATTTTTTTGTTAATGTTTACTCTATTTGCTTTTTTAATTTAATGTAATTTAATTACATTTATTCACACCTTTCAGACTCATTTTTCATTTTTTTTTACGTTATTTTATTTTTTGTTACTTGTTCACTTGATTCACATATTTGTATTGTATTTTAATTTATTACATTTACTCCATTTGCATGATTTGTTTTAACTATTAATTCAGTTTGCACATTTTATCTTTTCATTTATTTGCATATTTTTATTTTTTACTCATGCACTCCATTTGCATGGTTTTTATAACGTTCACTCCATTTGCATATTTTTTATTTTTAATTTAATGTAATTTAATTACATTTACTCCACTTGCATATTTTTATTTCATTTTCATATTTTACGTTATTTGTTTTTTTGTTACTTGTTCACTTGATTTGCATATTTGTATTTTAATTTATTGCATTTACTCCATTTGCATTTTTTTGTTTTAATTATTCAGTTTGCACATTTTATCTTTTCATTTATTTGCATGGTTTTATTTTTTACTTATGCACTCCATTTGCATGTTTTTTTTTAAAGTTGTCTTATTTTTGTTACTTGTTCACTTTCATATTTTTCTTTTACTGTATTCCTTTTTTTTTTTTTTATACTTATGCTCTCCATTTGCACAATTTATTTTATCTCATTGTATTCAGTTCCCCATCTGCATATTTTTTTAATTTTATTTTTTGTTACTTGCTCATTGTTGCTTGTTCACTTGATTAGCATTTTTTTATTTTATTGGTTGTTCACTCCATTTGCATATTATTAAATTTAATTATATTTTAATACTTGTGCACTCTTTGTATTTTTTTATTTTTATTTTCTTATGAATAGCACATTTTGCACTGTTTTGAGGCTGCAGACACTTCAGCAGTACAGATGTAATGCCAGTAAAACACACTAAACTCACACTGCAGCAGAAAGAGAGTCTAGACGGATGAACAGACTGTGGGTTGTAATAATGAACGTGACCTTGTGTCTGCAGCAGTTCCTCTGGTTCTTCAGGCTTTGGTTCTGTTCCAGATCGATTCCCTCACAGCTCACCTCGTCTGACCTCTGACCCCGGCTTACAGTCTGTCTCTGGCAGCTCTGTTCAAACTAAACATTAGCATTGCTAAGCAGCAGTGAGGAGGACGTGTGTGTGTGTGTGTGTGTGTGTGTTTGGATGAAACGCCTTATTCTGATGCATATTGTACAATATTACCAGAGCAGATTTTCCATCCTGGCTGGCTTGTGCAGTTTGTGACATCAGTGTGTACAGGTTTATATATTAGTTTGTGTGGAAACACAGTTGTTTACATGTTACCAGTGATGGCTTGTGAGGAAGAACTAGATGTACACTAGTTTTGATAAACATTTATGAGGATTGTGGCTGTGTCTCTTTGAAAGAATCAAATCTTTTGAGGCACTTCGAGTCAAGAAACTTGCTTAACTATTACTTGTTAAATCCATTTGCAAATTTTTATTTTATTTTTATTATCTCCATTTGTTTATTTTTATTTCAGTCACCCAGTTTAATTTTATTACATTCACTCTGTTTGTTTTCATATTTTTTTATTGTATTTTATTGTATGCACTCCATTTGAATGTTTTTTTAATTTATTGTTATTACTTGTTAACTACATTAACATAATTATCATTTTTTATATTGTATTTTCATACTTGTTCACTCAATTTTTAAAATTTTATTACATTAATTTAATTAGCATTTTTTTTATTGTATTTTCATACTTGTTCACTCAGTTTGAATATTTTTATTTTATTTTATCACATTTACACCCTTTGCATATTTTGTATTTTATTTTATCACTTGTTTATTTGCAATTTTATTACATTCACACCATTTGCATTTTCATTTTTATTGTATTTCATTGCTTGTACATTCTATTTGAATATTTTTTGTTACAATCACTTCATATGCATATTTTTATTTTATCACTTGTTCACTCGATTGGCATATTTTAAATCACTCCATTAATTTTAATCACTCCATTTGCATGTATGTATATATATTTATATATTATTTTATCTAGGCCGCACATCTGATAGCTAGTAGCAAGTAAACCTTTTTTTTAAATTACATTCACTCCATCTGCATAATTTTATTTTTAATTATTTTTATTTTTATTTTTATCTAGGCCGCACATCTGATAGCAAACATCAAATAAACCTGTATTATATTTTTTTATATATATATATATATATATATATATATATATATATATATTGCGTATTGCTAATATATTCTATATATATCTCACCCCATATATATATGAAAGATAATATGCATATTCACAAATGAATGCGTCCATATTCCATCAGCGGAATTTTAGAGAAAAACGTTTGGATTTCCCGCTAGAGATCCATCTCTGAGAGAATCAAGATTAATTCTGTATCTCACACAAGAAATGCAGTGAAAGATGACTGTCCAGAAGATCTAAATGCAATGACCATCCATTGGCTGATCACAGCATTAAGACATTTGTCACAGAGTCCAACGCTCGTCTCAGAGTGTCCTCCCGCCGGCCAGAGTGTCCATTTGGTGGGCGTTGGAAAGAAGAATAATGCTGTTGTCAGCTGGAAAGAGTGTACACTAATTATTTCAAATATGCTTAATAAAACAAACCACAAATTAAGACTAACATTCCTATAGCAGTTTTTGCAATACTAAAAATAATTTAGAAATATATATAATAATTTGTAAATTTTATTATAGCAATGCTAAAGCCATTTTTGTGCCACACATTTTAATTTGTAAATGTATAAAATAATTTGCCAGTTTTAGTCCAGTTGTCTAATCTAATTGTCTTGATAGACATTGTGTTTTCAATTATTTGTTTTAGTACATAAAGTTGATGTGTATGAGATGTTAAATAAATTTGAGCATTTTTAGTGCATCTCATTTATATGATTAAAATGCATTACTTTATATACTGTATATTAAATATAAAAATGGCTTTAAATTTAGCTAGTTGCCAAGGCAACATTTTTCATTTTTATTTTTGCTTAACTTGATGCACTAAAATAAACTAATACAATCATGCAGGATACAAATGCACACTTAAGATCTCACAAGTCTGCAAGGTTTGTGAAATTAAATGTTTATTAGACATTCAAAGATTTGTTTAAATTATATTAATGCATATATGCTGAATGCTGATGGTAAATGAGAAAGTATAATATTTGCCTTTAAATTACTAATAATATAAAAGCAATCGATATAATACTTTTTTTGTATGGATTTTAATTCCTTTGTTTATCAGTTCTATCTGATTATTAGACAGACTTTTATCTGTATTAGACAGAACTGTTAAATGGCAACGGCGACAGCAAACAGTGAAGAGGGAGAATGTGAATGATGTGTGCTCAGGTGCTGCCTTTTTTAGTGCTATCAAAATAAAAGTCCCGCCTCAAATACATTATTCAGTCTGAAAAATCGTATTGGCCAATGCCGATATTTAAAAAATGCCATATATCGCTGATAAATCAGCCTTCAGACCACTACTAAAAACCACCCAGAACACCTTGGAAAATGTGTTGCAATGCCTTGGAAACCATCTGGAATATTATAACAAACACATACTGTAGCAACACCTTAAAAACCACTCAGAACACCCTGACAACCACATAGCAACACCCTAAAAACCACTCAGAACACCTTGACAACCACATAGCAACACCCTAAAAACCACTCAGAACACCTTGACAACCACCTATAATATTATAAAAACCACTCAGACACACCCACACTAGCAACACCCTAAAAACCACTCAGAACACCTTGGCAACCACCTGGAATATTAAAAACCAGAACAGCATACAAAACACCTAGCAAGACCCTAAAAACCACTCAGAACACCTTGACAACCGCATAGCAACACCTTGGCAACCATCATTATACCCTTAAAACCACTCACAAACCCTGTAGCCACATAGCACACACCTAAAAAACACTCAGAACACCTTGACAACCACTAGCATAAAAACCACTCAGAACACCTTGACAACCACATAGCAACACCTTAAAAACCACTCAGAACAGCCTGACAACCACATAGCAACACCCTAAAAACCACTCAGATGTAGCAACACCCTAAAAACCACTCAGAACACCTTGACAACCGCAAAGCAGCACCTTGGCAGCCATCTGAAACATTATAACAAACACACACTGTAACAACACACTAAAACACTCAGAACACCTTGACAACCATCTGGAATATTATAACAAACACACACTGTAACAACACACTAAAACACTCAGAACACCTTGGCAGCCATCTGGAATATTATAACAAACACATACTGTAGCAACACCCTAAAAACCATTCAGAACACCTTGACAAACGCATAGCAACACCTTGGCAACCATCTGGAATATTATAAGAAACACATACTGTAGCAACAGCCTAAAAACCACTCAGAACACCTTGACAACTGCATAGCAACACCTTGGCAACCATCTGGAATATTACAAGAAACACATACTGTAGCAACACCCTAAAACATTTAGAACACCTTGACAACCGCATACAAACACCTTGGCAACCATCTGGAATATTATAAGAAACACATACTGTAGCAACACCCTAAAAACCACTCAGAACACCTTGACAACCACATAGCAACACCTTGGCAACCATCTATAATATTATAACAAACACATACTGTAGCAACAGCCTAAAAAACACTCAGAACACCTTGACAACTGTGTAGCAACCTTGGCAACCATATGGAATATTATAACAAACACATACTGTAGCAACACCCTTAAAACCACTTGGTAACACCTTGGTAACCATCCAGAACATTTTAGCAACCACGCAGCACACTAAAAACCACTTGGAACACCTTGGCAGCCACATACCAACACCTTGGTAACCATTCAGAACATTTTGGCAACCACATGCCCTGTACTGTAGCAACATGCTAAAATCCACGCATAGCAACACCTTGGTAACCACTCAGAGCAACAGATTTGAAAACTGATTAAAATCTGACTGAATTCGCAAGTGCACTAAAACAAACGTTTTTATGTTGCAGATATGCCAGTCTGTATTTCTGCTGTGCCATTGAGGACCAGGATAACGAACTGATTACACTGGAGATCATCCACCGCTACGTCGAGTTGCTCGACAAATACTTCGGCAGCGTAAGTCATGCGACAGAAAATAAATTGACATTACTACTTGCTTCCAAAAACAAAAGCGATTGCAGATAACAGTGCTTGATCTTCAAACTCAGGTCTGCGAGCTGGATATCATCTTTAACTTCGAGAAGGCGTATTTTATCCTGGACGAGTTCCTGCTGGGAGGCGAGGCTCAGGAGACGTCAAAGAAGAATGTCCTGAAAGCCATCGAGCAGGCAGATCTGCTGCAGGAGGTGAGGCACATGTGCTTTCTTAAAGCATTTCAGGGACAAAAACACTTTGCTAAACAAATTAGTTGAAGTTAATTAATCAGTTGACATGTTTATATCTATCTTCTATAGAATAATAACACATCATGTTCAATGGGTCTCTTGCTCTCTTGAATACTGAGGTTTATTACTGCCACAGCAAAGCAACGGGCCGCTAGCGTACATCATGTTTTTGGCCTCTCTCTTTGAATTGAATAGTAGAAATCCCTCAGGAACTGCAGGTTCACAATGACTCATTGGTTATCGGTGCACACACATACACACATTCTGCTCTTGTGTGTGTATTACCCAGCCGGCCCAGCGCTTGCAAAACAAAACGCTCCTTTGTTCCTTACAGTGTAGAGGATCTGAGCTTTCACACACAATCTCTTCATCTTCATCTTCATGGAGTCTTACAGACTCACAGATCTGCGGGATATCTGTCCTGACACAGTAATTTCAGGTTTAAGCTGAAGTGTGCCTTTTTTAAGGTTACAGTGTTTCCTCGTATTCCATTTGAATGTGCATAGTTGCTATAAGTCTAATCTGAAGTCCAAATGACTGCCTAGTAACACTTTTGCAATCACCCAGAGCCCTAGCAACCGCATAGCAACACCAAAGGAACCACTCAGAGCACTCAATCAGTCACCTCAGAACACCTTTGCAAATGCATAGCAACGCCACAATAACCAGGCAGAGATCTCTTAACATTTGCCTCAGAACCTCATGGCAATATCCCGGCAACCATCCAGAACACTGTAGCAACCACATACTGCAGCAACACTCAAAAAAGTCTCAGGACACCTAGCCACATAGCAATGTAACAGTAACCACTCAGAGAACTTTAACAGTCTCCTCAAAACTGCCTTTCAACACCCTAGCAACCATTCCGAGAAATTTAGCAACTAAATACTGTAGCGAAAAGCAAAAAAAAACAAAACACTCAAAACACTTTGGCAATAACCTGGAAACCATGTAGAATACTGTATCAACTGCATATAAACAAACTAAAAAAAACATGCATGGCAACAATCTGGCAACCGTCCAGTGCATTATAGCAACCACATACTTTGGCAACACACTAAAAACAACTCAGATTGCCTTGGTAACCACATAGCAATGCCACAGTAACGACTAAGAGAACTCTTAAGTCACCTCAGAACTAAAAAAAAAAAAACTCAAAACACCTTAGCAATCACAGAACAACAACTTGGCAACCACTCATAATACTGTAGCAACTGCATAGCAACACTATAGGTACCACCCAGAACATTCTAACAGTCACCTCAGAACCACACAGCAACACCTTAGCAACCATTCAGAGCATTATAGCAACAACATACTGTAGCAACAAGCTAAAAAAAACACTCAAAACACCTTGGCAACCACTCATAATACTGTAGCAACTGCATAGGAACACTATAGGAACCACCCAAAACATTCTAACAGTCACCTCAGAACCACATAGCAACACCTTAGCAACCGTTCAGAGCATTTTAGCAACAACATACTGTAGCAACAAGCTAAAAAAACACTCAAAACACCTTGGCAACCACTCATAATACTGTAGCAACTGCATAGCAACACTATAGGAACCACCCAGAACATTCTAACAGCGACCTCTCAACAAAATAAAAACACCATAAAAAACACACAGAACATTATCAACAACAAAATACAGCAACAACAAAAAAAAAAAAAACACCCAAAACACCTTGGCAGTCACTCATAATACTGTAGCAACTGCATAGCAACACTATAGGTACCACCCAGAACATTCTAACAGCCACATAAGAACCACATAGCAGCACCTTAGCAACCATTCAGGGCATTATAGCAACAACATACTGTAGCAACAAGCTAAAAAAACACCCAAAACACCTTGGCAATCACTCATAATACTGTAGCAACTGCATAGCAACACTATAGGAACCACCCAGAACATTCTAAAAGCCACCTCAGAATCGCATAGCAACACCCTAGCAACCATTCAGAGCATTATAGCAACAGCATACTGTAGCAACAAGCTAAAAAACACTCAAAACACCTTGGCTATCACTCATAATACTGTAGCAACTGCATAGCAACACTATAGGAAACCACCCAGAACATTCTGACAGCCACCTCAGAATCGCATAGCAACACCCTAGCAACAATTCAGAGCATTATAGCAACAGCATACTGTAGCAACAAGCTAAAAAACACTCAAAACACCTTGGCTATCACTCATAATACTTTAGCAACTGCATAGCAACACTATAGGAACCAGCCAGAACATTCTAACAGTCACCTCGGAACCACATAGCAACACCCTAGCAACCATTCAGAGCATTATAGCTACAACATACTGTAGCAACAAGCTAAAAAACACCCAAAACACCTTGGCAATCGCTCATAATACTGTAGCAACTGCATAGCAACACTATAGGAAACCACCCAGAACATTCTGACAGCCACCTCAGAATCGCATAGCAACACCCTAGCAACCATTCAGAGCATTATAGCAACAGCATACTGTAGCAACAAGCTAAAAAGCAATCAAAACACCTTGGCAATCACTCATAATAATTTAGCAACTGCATAGCAACACTATAGGAACCACCCAGAACATTCTGACAGCCACCTCAGAATCGCATAGCAACACCCTAGCAACAATTCAGAGCATTATAGCAACAGCATACTGTAGCAACAAGCTAAAAAACACTCAAAACACCTTGGCAATCACTCATAATAATTTAGCAACTGCATAGGAACACTATAGGAACCAGCCAGAACATTCTAACAGTCACCTCGGAACCACATAGCAACACCCTAGCAACCATTCAGAGCATTATAGCAACAACAACACCTTAGTTACTGCATAGCAACAACTTGGCAACTGTCCAGTACATTATAGAAACCACATTCTGTAGCAACGCACTCAAAAACTGCACAGAAGCAGCACATTTACTGTTCAGAGGACTCCAACAGTTGCCTTAGAACAGCATAGCAACACCCTGGCAACCATTCAAAACCCTGTAGCAATACACAGAAACACTCAGCGCATCTTGGTAGCCACATAGCAATGGCCAATGACAGCCAGAACATCCTGGCAACTGCATAGAACATGATAGCAAGCAGATTGTTCTAGTAACCTAATAATAACAGCCTAGCAGCAAGCCAAAATGTCTTGCAACTGTCCCGGCTGCTTTAGCAACTGCATAGGACATGCTAAAACTACTCAAGACCTTAGCAATTGCATAGCAACGCCGTGGCAATATAAATTGTAATTGCAGTTCTGCTTGGTACCTCTAGAGGCTCAGAAATGGCACACTTCAGCATTAATTCAGGTGTGCTGATGTATTGACATTTCCACACTGCATTTGATGTCTTTCTTCTCTCTCTTGCTTTCGGTTTCTTTCTTTCATGGTCCGCCTCAACTGTTTTGATTCACAGAATCTAGATTTTCAGATCCGTCTGCTTCCAGGTATGATTTATGGATTATTGATGGTAGAGTCTGTAGCCGTCAGTCTCCCTGTAGCTCTAGTTAATAATCTGATCCCATTGGAGTGTGACTTTATTCTACATGTCGTCGGCTTCTGGAGTGATGGTCAAACCAAAACTATTAAATTAAAATTAAACAAAAATTAATGTGATCTGGACAGGAAGTTGATGGCATGTTGAATTTTTCTCAAATAAAAAGTCTAGAATTAACTACAGAATAATTGAGTGAATCTCATGAAAACGGGTCACCAAAAAAAAAAAAAAAAAAAAAAAAAAAAATACAAATAGGCTTTTACATTAAGAAAATGAGGAAATTAATAACATTCTAAAATTTTAATGACCCTAAAATAGACTTAATTTTTTAAATCTTTTTTTTCCTCTATAATCTTCCCCCAAAATCAAAAGGAAAAAAACTAAATAATATTTCATATAATATATCATTTGTATTTTGATTGTAAAACGGTAATGGTTTACAGTAAGGTCTCATTTGTTAACATTAGTTATTGCATTAACTAACATTGAACAATTTTAATTTGACATCTTTTTCAATGTTAGATAATAAAAATGTTCACATGTTTATTCACAGTGCATTAACTAATGTTAACAGATACAACTTTAAATTAATAATGTATTAGTAAGTTTTAAACTTAATATTAACTAACATCAATAACTGCTATATAATTATTGATCATGTTAACTAATATAGTTAATTAATGTTAACAAATGAAACCTTATTGTAAAGTGTTACCACTAAAACAATGTTTTGTTGCTTTTTAAAAAATAAATTTACACTTAAGCCAGATTTTTTTTTAAATTCATATATTTAGTTTGAGTAAAAATGAACCTTTTTTAATTTTTGCATTGTGACATTATTAGTTTATTAGACATTACATTCTTATTTCTTTTTATTTTGATTGAATATGTTTTGTGAGATTCACCCCTTTTAGTTACTAATGAAGCAAAGCAGTTTAGTTCCTGTACATTATCAGAAAAGTCTTGCTTGGATGAATGAATGATGTGATTGGCTGTTGTTTTAAATCAAGGTTGATTCAGACATTAGTTACAGACTAGAAGAAATAGAGACATTTGGCCATCGTTAAAGACAAGTTTGTGGAGCTTTGAAAGCAGAACGGAGCTGCGGTTTATCATCTCTGACTGCGTTCCTGACAGACTTTGTCCCGAGGGCCAAATTACAAGCAGACAAAGGAGAACGAGAGAACATAGATGTGCTGCCCACGCTTGCAGCAAGACATG
Source organism: Cyprinus carpio (assembly GCF_018340385.1). NCBI lineage: Eukaryota > Metazoa > Chordata > Actinopteri > Cypriniformes > Cyprinidae > Cyprinus > Cyprinus carpio. Next base: position 21,664,090 of record NC_056594.1, on the reverse strand, counting down.
ACCCACGGAGCACTGCCAAAATGATTGAGCTAGTTATGCATCTTTATATTGGCATCATGGTTCAAATAACTGCAGGAATTTGTTCAAAGAATAAACAAATGTACATAAATAATACACAAAACCTTTATATCAGTTTTAGCCTCAGGGGCTGCTGGGGTTTGTCCTTTATTTGCTGATTTGAGGTCAGATTTGTGTTTGATGTTTTAATGAATCTGCTTTGGTTTTAATGAGCTGCTGCTCCGTTTCAACACTTTGTGACTGTATTGTTTATATATTTATTACGTAAATGAGAAGTCTTCAGAAAAAGAGTTTTTTTTTTTTTTATGCAGTAAACTTGTCAAATCACTGATTTTAGCTAGTATTTTTGTACTCTTTATTTTCAGTGTTTATACTGTACGTCATTTTGACCAATGAATTTACGCTCTGATCCCATTTTTTTCCCTCTAAAATGTGAATTTATATCTTTGAATTATTGCATCAAAAATATGACCTAACTCCAAAAGACACATGACGTGGCACATTTATTTTTGTGTGTATTTTGTGGAAAAAATAAGTTAAGTAAAACAAAAACCATAAAAAAATATATACTGTATATATAGAGTACAGACACACACACACACACATTCTTTTAATTAGATTTATTAAAATAACTAAAATAAAAAAAAAAACAATATAAAAATTAATACAAACTACATGGACATTTCAAAACAAAAACTAAAAAAAATTACAAAAACACAAACAGTTACTAAATAGTAAATCTGAAGCTTAAATTGAGAGAACAAAATAAAAAATTGTAAAAATCTATTTCTAAGCATTATTTACAATTTGTCAGTATCATGTACATAAACTAACACAGGTTTAGCAGAAAAGGCTTAAAAGTGCATGCATCATTGGCCTGGCAATCATAATTTTCCATGACCATGGGGCATGTTTTTATACTATAAATTAGCAGTATGATTTAATATATTTTCACTCAATGTTGATGTGCTTATTTCCTGCGGCCAGTTGCATAAACTCAGCCTTTATGTTTGTCTTAACTAGTCCATCAACTATCAGTTGGGATAAAAGGCTTATGTTGTTTTGACCAAGAACAAAATGAGATTACTGACTTGTAATTCTTCGTCTAAGAGGTTTATTCAACTGGAGTTTGTTTCTGAAGCACGGTATTTGCCTTCAGTCTGAGATGTAGTTGGGTTTTTAGTCTTTGTTCAGTCACAGTAACCACATTCTCATTCAGTCGATCACAATCTTAATTCGATTTCAAGAGTTCCTGGCTTCCTGTGAAACGGATCCGGCGTTATTTTCTGGAATGGGGCTGTTTGATTGGCTGGTGTTTCTGTCCGTAGAGCCAGACTGAAGACTGGGGCGGTTTGACCAATGAGGAGATCTTATAAGGGACCGGAGTCCCGCCCACCCTGTCAGCCTATTGGTAAATGGTGTGATTTGCCTGAGCTGAATTCTGATTGGGCATGACGAAGCTCTCGCTCGCTCTGATTGGAGGAGACGTGGTGATGTGAGGGAGGGGGCAGGTGTTTGAACTGTTAAACTCTTGACCTTTGACCTGGTCACAAGATTCAGGCTTCATCCCGGTTAACAGGCTAATAGTACGTGAAAGCACATACTTTTGAGTTTGTATTATTAAGACAGGACAAAGAAATAAAACTGTCTTAATATACAAAATTGTTTCAACAGAGTGAGCAACTACATGTAAAAGTTAGTTTTTCAAAGTTATAAATAAAACAAATATTATTCAAGTACGTTCTGCAATAAAATACTGTTTCAGACTTTTTACATCAGAATTTCACATTTAATTCAATGTTACTTGTTTCTTTGTAATTATTTGCTTACTAGTGATTCTTGAGTGAAAATAGTTTCTACACCACATTTTTTAGTGTAGCATTAAAAATTAAATTATTATAATTATCTGACAAATTAAATTTATTATTAGAATTGAATAATAATTCAGAGTTTGCAATAACTAGTAATCCATTCTGAACTAATACATATTTTTCTAAAAATTGAAGCTTTTGCTTCAAAATCAAATAATTGAAAGTGAATCATAATTTGTCTTATTGTATACAAATTAAAATAAATAATAAATTGGTTGCAGTTATTAGGTTGCATTAATTTATCTATATCGTATTCAGCAAATGACTTCAAATATAAATTTTATTACATTTTATAAAAAATATAAATATAGGTATAATACAATTAAATTAATATATAATACATAAATAATAAAATAATGTAATTTGATACTTTCTTTTTTAAAAAGCAAAAAAAATTAAGTTGCTCTTACAATTAATATATATATATATCTATATATATATATTATATATATATATTTGTTTAAAAATCAAAAAAAATTAATTAAAAATCAAAAAAAAGACAATTTACAAAAAAAACAAGACAAATGAAAAAACCAACTCAGCATAAAAAAAATCCAGTGTAGCATTAAGAATTAAATTACTGAATTAATTATTATAATTATTAATTTGTATAAATTATTTAATTAAATTATTTAAGAATTAATTGAGCGTGTTACATAATTAAATAATGAGCATGTTACATAGTTTTATCCTTGCATATTGTATTATATAAAATAGTATACAGTGTGTAGTGTACTGCAGAGTTTGCTGTAACTAGTACACTTGAAATCCATTCACTTCTAATCCATACACTTAAAAACTGCAGTTTTGCTTCAAAATAAAAGATTTGAAAATGAATCCTAATCTGGTGTACTGCATATAAATAACATGAATAATAGGCAAACTGGGTTGCAGCATCAGTCTTAAAGGGCCAGTAATAGTAATTTCTGTCACACCTTCACTTATTGGTTTGCATCATAATGACACATTCAGCAATTGTCTGAACTCTCTCTATCAAAACATGCATGTTATGCAGATGTGTTTCATTTAAAATACGCACCCCGTCTCCACAATCAGACGCTCTTGGTGTGTGTGTGTGTGTGTGTTAACCTCTGACACGATGCTCGATGGGAACTAACCAGCACTGGATGACTAGTGATGTTTTAACTGCACTTTCATGCCTGCATTAAGCCGTGTGTCGCTCTGTCAGCGCAGGAGCGGGAGGGATGTGTGATTGTTTGTGTGTGTGTGTGAGCTGAGGATGAGACATGAGTGCCTTCCTTTTCATTTTGGGGCTTCGGTACTGCATAAATATCCCACTGCATTAAAATAAATCGCATTATGCGGCGAGGGTTTGTGTTTTATGATGCGATCTCTCTATCTCTGCGTCTGTCTCTCTCTTCCTCACTCTCTGCCTTTTGCTGATGTTCTTTAAGTTTGTGTTGAATTTACACATCACCAACTTTTTATACAGTTAAGTATAAACAACAAAACATTAAAAAAATATATATATATATGTATACGTGTATATGTATGTGCTTATAATGAAATTACATATACAAATAAATCTATATTTTCAATATACAGTATAAATATAACAAGTATGTAAAAATGTATTTGTGTGTGCGTGTATATATATAATTACATATACAATTAGAATATTTATTATCTAAATAGGATATGATTTGTATACAGGACACAGTTGTGCGTATACATATATAAATATAATATATATATGTATAAATGTATATATGAGGGCCAAAACAGGGAATGTGTGTAGTGCGTGTACGTCTGGATAAATATATTATAATATATAATATTATATAAACGCGCTATATATATATATGCACACAAAAATACGTCTTATAATAAAAATAGGGGATGGACGTCCCGCGCATGTATATTTATTAATATTTTATATAAGTATATTTATATATCTCTCCCCTATATTTCCTAAACATTTTATACATAGCTATTTAAAGATATATATAAAATAAAAATAATTATAAAAATAAACACATAAAAATAATAATAATAACAAACTTTATTACCACTAATTATTTTCACTAATCATATTCATTTCTCAAATTAAAAATAAACATTAAAAAAAAAAATGAAATAATAAACACTAATTATAAATGATTTCAGAGCTCAGGTCTTAAACTTGTACGCAGACGTCACGGTGCCACCATGGAAACACCCTCCCATTATCTGTTTGCTGAGATAATATGTTTTTACATTGAAAGTATTTATACCGATACTAAATAGCAATAGATCCCCTCCTATTCAGTCTAATGAGAGCTCAATTTTTTTACCATTCTTTATTTTCTCTAAGTCAATGGGAATAATACACTAAACCGAGCATTCAGGCTTACATTCCTGAAAGAACAGAAGGAATTGTAATTGAAAAGCACAACGATTCCCTGCGTTCAGTCTATATCCACACAGACTCAGAGCTCAAAGCCGGCTGATTGGGTTTAATTAATGAGAAAACTTCATCAGAAGCCGTATTATATGATATACCTGCCTGAACATCCATACAAACACTACCACCTGCCGAGCCGCTGTAGGATCTGTTCTGCGTGTCTGTAGATCCATCCACAGACTATCAGCTGCTAAAAAAAGAAAACACTAGTGTCATGACGTCTCCGTTTTGTGTGTTTGTAAATGTCCTGCAGGTGTTTTCAGAACAAACATGCTGAGTCCAATACCACCATCCACATCCAGAAACAAACCCATTCATGTGTTTCCTTCCATCCGTAGAATCGTTTCAGTGTTGTTAGTGCAGAAATGCCACTAGATGGTCAGTTTAATGTAGATGTAATGAGGGTTTGTAATTCTGCCCTGTCTTGTGTTTTTTTGTGTCATTGTGGTCCTCCTGCTCTGAGTTTGTTTATTTTGTGGTTCCCGCATCCTGTCTGTTACTTCAGGGCCAACACAGTACTAAAATCACCATAAAAAGTCATTTATAAATGTCTGAACTGCTTTTATTTGGTTAGAAATACAGTAAAAATTGTGAAATATTATTACAGTTTAAAATAGCTGTTTTCTATGTGAATGTGTGTTAAAATATAATTTATTTCTGTGATGCGCAGCTGAATTTTCAGCATCATTACTCCAGTCTTCAGTGTCACATGATCCTTCAGAAATCTTTCTAATATGATGATTTGCCGCTCAAGAGACATTTCTGATTATTATTATCAATGATGAAAACAGTTGTGCTGCATAATATTTTTGTGGAAACTGATACATTTTATTTTTCAGGATTCTTTGATGAATAGAAAGCTCAAAAGAACAGCATTTATTTGAAATAGAAATCTACTGTAAGACTATAAATGTCTTTACTGGCACTTTTGATCAGTTTAATGTAAGTATTAAAGGGATACTCCATCCCAAAATTAAAATTTTGTCATTAATCACTTATCCCCATGTCGTTCCAAAACTGTAAAAGCTTTGTTCGTCTTCGGAACACAATTTAAGATATTTTGGATGAATATAGGAAGGCTTGTGACTGTCCCATAGACTGCCAAATAAATAACAGTGTCAACGAAGCTTTTACGGGTTTGGAACGACATGGGGGTAAGTGATTAATGACAAAATTTTCATTTTGGGATGGAGTATCCCTTTAATTTCTTAAAATAAAAACAAATCATACTGACCTCAAACTTTTGAACTGTTCTGTAATTAGTGATCATATTTAGTAAAAATTAATATTTGTCATAAATATCAATGATATAATTTAATTTTACATAATTTTATATGTATTTTGCGTAACTAGTATTTTAAATATTGCATTAAAAATCAATTTAATGCATCTTTGCTGAATAAATCTATTATTTCCTATCAAATTAGAATTTTGAATGGTAGTTTATATTGCATTCAGAATTTGAGCTTGAACTAATGTAAATGCATTCAGAGCGTGTTGAGTTTATTTGATCTGTCGATGGTTCGTTGTGTTGTTTTCCCGCTGCATGTCATCTGTTGTTCTGCACGTGTCCGTCTGTCTGCATGTTTTCAGTGTGTGTGTGTGTGTGTGTTTCTTCTTCAGCCCCGACATGAGTACTTTAACATGCCCGTGTACTGATTGGCTGCATGCTGAGCCCCTCCCCCTGCACGCCTGCTGGCTCCGCCTCTGTCTCAGCACCATCCAATCAGAGAGCTGCATCTTGGACCAAGTTTCACCTGCACACTCGTCACGTCTTGTTCATGTTTGACCGTGTGTGTGTGTGTGTGTGTTTGTGTGTGTGTTGGTGCTTCATCTGAATTGATCTCATCTCTGTATCTCGTTCAGGTGACTCTCCTTCATGTAGCTTCAGGAATCAAACCTTTATTGGTGGACGGATCTGTTGTTCACTCTTGCGAATAGACATTTCAGAATCACTGAATAATTCATTCAAACTGTAGTGATCCAGGTTATAAAGATAAAAGTAGACTTTCGGTCTTTGTTTCTCTTTGTTCCTTAGGTTTTCCAACTAAAAACTTCTTTAACAACAAACTCCCTTACGAAACAGGACGTTTTATTTTATGCAGATTTGATTCTCAAGTAACTTTAAGTAACTAATGTTTTCCTTAAAAACCTTCATTTCTTTGTGACTGAAGACAGAAAGACATGAACATCTTGAATAACATGGAGAGAGTAAATTATCAGGAGATTTTTATTCTGGAAGTGAACTACTTTAATCTTGCTTTAATTATATATTAAGATGTTTTAAGAAAATTATTTTAATTGTTTGAATTGTTCCATATGTTATGAATTACAGCTGTTCAGGTTTTAAATAGTCATTTTATAAATGAGTTTGTATGTATATGACAGCTTCAGATTTAGTTTCTTTCTTGATCAACAAATTAGCAGATGTTTTCAATTTGTACACACACACACACACACACACACACACACACACACACACACACACACACACACACACACACACACACACACACACAATAGATCTACAGTGGCCTCAAAGTGTTTAGACACTTAAACCACATGTGAAATATATGAATGTTATTGCATTAGATGATAAAATATGTTTTTGTTGAGTATCATATTTGATCTATCAGGTTTTTATGGCTCGTATAATGAGAATATGGAGGAAAAACAGCTTGATTTTATTCCGAGACTCAAACTGAGAAAAAAATAAGCAGTTTGGTGCAGATGCTGATGATATTTATATGATAAAATTCTGATGCTTGTACTGTAAATCAGTGAGATCTTTATAACAGTAGAGCAGATACTGACATAAAATTACATGAATATCTCTCGTCACTCTATAGCTTCAATATGTCTTAGTAAGATGAGATTTAAGATTCAAATGATCAGATTTGAGATGCATTGATTTTTTATTAAAAACATGATTGATGGAGAATCAAGTAAAGCTGAGCTGCTTCAGTCCAGTAAGTGTTCACCTGGAGATATTACTGCAGTTATTCTGACCTTTACTTGATCAAAATCACTCAAGATCTGACACCAGAAGCAGCAGCTGAAGCTGGACGCTTGTACAATTAAAAGAAAGGCAACAAAAGAATTGATTTCATCACTAAAAAGCACCAAAACAGCAGCTGATTCAAAACACATTGAGGCTTCAGTTCAAAATGAAGAAATGTGACATTTATAAGTGAACTGTTCTTTTGGGCTGCTGTATTTCTGCCATCACTGTACGCTTTACACAAACACATCTGCACTTCAGTGTTCAAAACACAATCTATGCATTTTGTTCAATATTTATAGGGTCTGATTTGAAAACAGATTCATGTTCAGAAGTACAGTCCGTTTTGAATCACACTGAGAATGTAAGTCATGATTTAGTCGATCTGTAGGATGAATCGATGTAATTTATGTGTGTTTTGTAAAGCTGTAGAAATAAACAAATGAAATGTGAGAAATTGTAAAGAAGTGTGCTTGTGTTTATAGCTGGTAGAGCTCATGAAACCTTTCCGGGTAATATTTTACATGAAAATCAAAAAGAATGAAATAAGAAATGTATGTTTTGCATAATAAAAACGAAGCCTATTTTAGGAGCATTACTTAATTTATATATATATACAGTACAGACCAAAAGTTTGGAAACATTACTATTTTTAATGTTTTTGAAAGAAGTTTTTCTGCTCATCAAGCCTGCATTTATTTGATCAAAAATACAGAAAAAAACAGTAATATTGTGAAATATTATTACAACTTAAAATAATAGTTTTCTATTTGAATATACTTTAAAAAATAATTTACTCCAGCCTTCAGTGTCACATGTAACATCCAGTCTATCACATGATCATTTAGAAATCATTCTAATATTCTGATTTATTATGAGTGTTGGAAACAGTTCTGCTGTCTAATATATTTGATGAATAAAAGGTTTAAAAGAACTGCATTTATTAAAAAAAAAAAAATTCTAATAATATATATTCTAATAATATATTTTCTTTACTATCACTTTTTATCAATTTAACACATCCTTTGCTGAATAAAAGTATTGATTTTATTTAAAAAAAAAGAAAGAAAAAAAAATAAATTACTGACCCCAAAAACCAGTAGTGTATATTGTTATTACAAAATATTTATATTTTAAAAACATAGCTTCTTTTTTTTTTACTTTTTATTCATCAAAGTTTCCAACTTTGATAATGAATCATCATATTAGAATGATTTCTAAAGGATCATGTGATAATGATCCTAAAAATTCAGCTTTGCATCACAGAAATAAATGATAATTTAAAGTATAATAAATTTAAAAACAATTATTTTAAATTGTAATAATATATCACAATATTACATTTTTTTTTCTTTTATTTTTGATCAAATAAATGCAGGCTTGATGAGCAGAAGAGACTTCTTTCAAAAACATTAAAAAAAAAAATGTCTCCAAAATGAATACTGACCTGTACTGTGTATATATATATATATATACTCTTTTTTTGGATATTAGGATAAAATATGACCTGGATATGGTTTTTGTGAGATTCCTATATTTGAAACTAATTTTACATCCACACTGTGACGAATTTCCAAACAAAAACATATATAAATTTAAAACATACACATAAAATGTGAGTTTGCTAAAATGATGTATGATTATGTGTTTTTGTTTGTTAAAGTTATTCAGTAGCTGCATCTTCTGAGCGATGTACGACTCGGAGTCATTTCAAACGTGGAGCAGGTTATTATTGATGAAAGAGTAAATAATCCGTTTTGATGTTGACTTTGAGGCAAGGCTGAACACAGTGGAACTGACGTGAGATTGTGTTATTTCCTCTCTGGTTTGGTCTGTTTCGTGTGATATATATGCAGTATATCATGTTGATTTCTGCTCTTGCTGGCCTTCCGCAGTCAAAGCCTCCTGGACCTTCACCGCAGGGCCGAACGCTAATTGGGTTTTAATTCCGATGGGAATCTTTGCAGCTCAGTAATCATGAATGATTCAGACTCCTGGAGGAAAGTAATGTTAAAGATCCATCTGCGCAGCGCTGGGATGATTGTGTCTTTACCCGATGTTTAAAAACCAGAGCACTGAGCCAAACTCACATTCAGTCAATCCACTGAAGAAAACTAACTTACTACCAGATCTAACCCATAAAAATCAGCTTTGTTGCTGTAAATTAATTTATTTAGGTTGATTCAGTGATGTTAAATTATATTTTTGATTTGAATAAAACAAGTTAATTTAGATTTTACCCTTTTTTGTGTGTGTGTAGTTGATTGTGCACTTTTAAAATCATCAGTATCTGTAATACTTTATTACAGTGAATTGCACTTTGATAATTATTAGTTTTTATAACAAAGCTAGCATTTAAATTATTTAGTGCCTGTTGGTAAATATTTAGATTTTGTCACAAAAACAAACCTAACATTTGAATAATTATTGGTTTTTGGTAACTATTTAGTTTTTTTATAACAACAACAAAGATAACATAGAATTATTTGGTGTTTGTTGGGTAAATAGTTGTCAAAGACAAACCCGACTTATGAAATATTTAGTGTTTGTTTGTAAATATTTAGTTTTTATAACAAAAACAGTTCTCATATTTGAATTATTTAGTGTTTTTTTTTATATATATATTTTTCCTACTAAAACAAAACCCATATTTAAATTTAGTTTATTTTTTTTTTATTTTTTTGTAAATATGTAGTTTTTATGAATAAAATAAATCCTACATTTATATAATTTGGGGTTTTTTTTTTTTTTTTTTTTTTTTTTTTTTTTTTTTGGTAAATATTAAGTTTTTATAACAGCAGCAAAGTTCACATTTGAATTACTTAATATTTTATGATAAATATTTAGTTTCTTATAATAAAAGGAAAATCCTTTTATGATAAATGTTTAATTTTTATAACCAAATCAACGCCAAAATGTACAATTTTTAGTGTTTTTTGATATGTAGTTTTTATAACAAAATCTATGCCAAATTTTAAGCTATTTAGTATTTTTGGTAAATATTTAGTTTTTATAACAAAATCAAATCTCATATTTGAATTATTTAGTGTTTTTTGGTAAATATTTTTTTTCTAACAAAATCAAAACCCATATTTAATTTTTATGACAAAAACAAAGCCCACATTCATATAATTTGGTGTTTTTTTGTAAATATTGAGTTTTTATAACAGCAACAAAGCTGACATTTGAATTACTTAATAATTTATGATAAATATTTAGTTTTATGATAAAAACAAAGCCCTTTTATGATAAATATTTAGTTTTATGATAAAAACAAAGCCCTTTTATGATAAATATTTAGTTTTTATAACAAAAAAACAAATCCCATATTTAAATTATTATTATTTCTTTATTTTTTGTAAATATTTAGTTTTTATAGCATAATCTAAGCCAATTTTTAAATTTATAATTTTGGTAAATATTTACTTTTTATAACAAAAACAAAGCTCAAATTTGTATTGTTTAGTGTTTGATAGTCATGGTCTTTCATCAAATTGCTCCACCTCTGAAGCGTCTTTGTGTCGTGTAGGTTGATTAATGTTAACTAGTCATTGTATTACTCTAATCTTTGATGTTTTAACAATTCCTTATGGTACATAAAAAGTTTTGATGTGGCTAAAAACTGTAAAACCTTTTTGGAAACATTAAGAATGCAAATAACAGACTGAACTCATTTATGCAATTTTTATCTCTTCCCCCCCGCCCCACATTTTTTGGCCCGATGATGTTCAGGATGCCAAAGTAAGTTCAGCTTGTTCTTTGTGCTCCGGTTCTGTGTGTTGTAATGTATTTGTGTCATCAGTGAGTCATTCTACATGGCAGCCCACATGCTGATTATTTTCGGATCTTGCAGGATAATTTTAGCTCGGCTCATCTCCATGTGCTTCATACATATCAAATAAACCAGCTGAGCTCCGAGGGGTGGCACTGCATGACACACCAGCGCAAAATCTATACAATAATTGCAAAAGTATATTTAGCACACTGTTTTTATTTGATAAAGACTGATATTTGATATAAGACATCTAAATCATGATGTCTGAGTGGGGAAATGTTGTTCTCGGATGTCACCTCTTGGCCGGCGTACAAAACCTATAAAACACAATTCATCGCCACCTTGTGTTTGTGTTGTGATCTCATCTGTTATATCTTCTGAAAGCTGTTCTGCCCTTCAGAAGCTTTGTTAAATATGCTGTGTTGACTGTGTTAATGAAAATAAAATAATATTTTTTAAGTAAACCATTTATAGTTTTGCAATACATTCAGAAAAAAAAAACAATTATAAGATACATTTAAAAAGATAAAATATGCATATTTACATGATGAATACAAAGTAAATGCAGATTCTCTGCAAAAAGTTACATTAATTATTCATTAAAAAAAGTTACATTCTTTAGAATGAAATACAAAGCCAGCATTTAATTATTTAGTATTTGTTTGATGAATATCATTTTTATAGCAAACACAATGTCTAGAGATTTTATTATTTATTTATTAATTTTTTTTTCATTTTTGTTGGTAATTATTTAATATCTGGCTTTTCTAACAAAATCAAAGCCAACTTTTGCATTTAGTGATTGTTGATAAATATAAAACAAAACAAAAAACTAAAACAAACAAAAACAAAGGTAGCATCTGAATGATTATCAGTTTAGTAAATATTTTTTTTATGACAAAGCCAATATTTGAAATATTTAGTATTTGTTGTTAATTTTTTTTATGTGGATAAAATATTTTTTTGTTTTTTTTTATGACAAATAAAATTATTTGGTGTTTGTGTGGTAAATATAGTTTTTTTTTTTTTTTTTTTTTTTTTTTTTTTTTTATTATAATAAAACAATAAAGCTAACATTTGAAATATACATTTTTTTGTTTGGTATATATTTTTATAACAAAAATAAAGCCAAGATTTGAATTATTTGTTTTTGTTAAAACAAAAACAAAGCTAACATTTAAATTATTTACAGATTGTTTAGTAAATATTTGGTTTTTATAACAAAAACAAAGCCAACATTTGAATTTTTTAAAATGCACCCGAAATTTTAATTATCATTTGTTGGTAAGTATTTGTTTTATATAACAAAAACAAAGGCCACATTTAAATTAACATTTACCTAACATACCTAACATTTGAATTATTTACTGATTTTTTAGTGAATATTGATATTTATAGCAAAAACAAAGCCCACATTTGATTATTTCGTGTGTTTTGGGGTATAGTTGGTGTGTGTAGCAGAGTTTCAGGGTTTGTATGTGTTGTGTTATCGAATGATTTCGAAGTGTTGATCTTCCTCCCACAGGAAGCAGAGACTCCCCGCAGCGTCCTCGAGGAGATCGGACTCACATAAACCCCTCCGAGATGACCGTCCCAAACACACACACACTCAGCCTGACCACTAAAGATGTAGCAAACACACACACACACTTCACCATGTTTCAGTGTTGGTCGCCTTTCCTCCTCTTGCCATTGGTTTGTGAGCAGAAGTTGCAGAAATGTGTTCAGCACCAGACTTTACATCTGCTGTGAAGATCAGCGTCCCACACGCACCGCGCTGCTTTAGTTCATCAAATATATGTGATTCTCTCATCGTTTGGAGTCGGTATAATCAGATATTCCTGCTGTAGACACTCAATCGACTAGCTTTACAGTGTTTGAAAAGGTATTACGTGACATATGGAATTTATATAATTTAGAAAATACAGAAAAAGACACAAAAGGGATTCATTTACAAAACCAAAGAGTGCTTTCTTGCTTTTTTGTAGTTGAAAGTGGTAAACATCAGCACACGGACCCGAGACATACTCTACACAAGTATATTTGAATGCAAACGCTTAATATGCTGAAAATATTTAGACTTAAATTTAAGATTTATGTATTTGAATTGCATATACAATTTGGATTACACAGTTTTAACATAAACCAACTAATAAACTTAATGTGATTCATATTTGTCATGCGTAAATGGAAAAGGATCAGATTTCTGCATTGAAAAAAGCATCTATTTGATTTTATTTAAAATCGTAATTTAATAATTAATTTATTAAAATAGTTTAGAATCAGCATAAATCTGTATGTGAAAACGATTACGTCTATTCAGTTAAAAAGTATGAACATGATTGAAATATGAAATATATTCAGTTAGTTCAAATGAGATTAAAACAAATTGTATTTATTGATGATGAATATATAAAACTGATTATTGTGTGTTTAAAACACCTTCAGTTTCTTAGTATTTATTCTTTAGTTATGTATGACTAATAAGTTTGTATCACATTGAGTTTATTAATTTCTTTATGATAAAGCTTTATAATCCAAATGCATTGACATTTTATATGCAGTTCAAATCCATAAATCTTAAATGTATGCCTAAATATTTCTTTGAGTGTTGTTTTCGTCTGTGGTTGGTGTTCTCTTGTACTTGAGTAAAGTATGTTTCTGTTGTCAGTCTGGATTCATTCCACTAACCTGAACAACCTCACTGATTCTCCACTGTGTTAACTAACACTCGACTGCTGTTAACTTCACTGTATATGACGTATTTAATTAAATGAGGATTTATAGTTGAGTAAAATGATTACTGAACACGTTCTCAGTTGGATTTATACTGAAGTTTCACCAAGACAGTATTGTTCACATTCCATGGTGCACCACTTGAAAGCAATAGTTCACGTAAAAAAAGAATTTGGCAGTTCACTCACCTTCAAGACTATCCAAGATTAGGATGAGTTTGTTTCTTCATCAGATTTGGAGAAATGTAGCATTGCATCAGTGTCTCAGCAATGGATGCTCTGCAGTGAATGGGTGCCGTCAGAATGAGAGTCCAAACAGCTGATAAAAACATCACAATAATAATCCACAGCACTCCAATCCATCAGTTAACATCTGGAGAAGACAAAAGCTGAAACAAATCCAGCATTATGACGTTTTTTAACTAAAATACGAATTCATACTTCCTCCAGTGAAAAAAGTTTTTTGTGTGAATCAGGAGAGAAATCTGCACAGATCAAGCACCGTTTAAACAGCTCTAAACAAATATGTGTCTGGATTTTGATGTGAGAGACAACAGGAGATGCACTTTTTCACTGGAGGAAGCTGTCTGGACATGGATTTGTTTCAGCTTTTGTCTTCTCCAGATGTTAACTGATGGATTGGAGTGCTGTGGATTATTGTGATGTTTTTATCAGCTGTTTGGACTCTCATTCTGACGGCACCCATTCACTGCAGAGCATCCATTGATGAGACACTGATGCAATGCTGCATTTCTACAAACCTGATGAAGAAACAAACTCATCCTAATCTTTCATGGCCTGAGGGTTAGTGAATTATGAGCAAATATAAATTTTTTGGTGACCTATTCCTTTGAATGATTATTTAGCACGCGTGTAATGACTCGCAGGTTGTGACATGCGTGCTGTTTAACATGTTTAATGTTCTGTACAGATGTTGGTTTTCACTGGTGAACACAAGTCGCCGGTGTACAGACATCACTCATCTACACGTCAAGCTCTTCATGTTCACGAGTCTCGTCTCGCTCTGGAGAGACGCTGTGTTTTGTTGTCAGAGTGAAATCAACTGTGTTTGTTGTTGAAAATTGAAATAAATTTGTCTACAGACGTTTAGAAGTGCTTCGCCTGTCTCTTTGTTCTGGTGCTGAAAGTGTACGAGTATTTAATTTTTTTTCTTATTGCAGTAAACGTTTTACACTTAAATGTTTCAGTTATTTCCACTCAGAACAAAACTCTATATATAGGGCAATATTTCTTTGTTTTTACCTTTTTTTTTACCATATTTGCAGATATTTGTCAGGCAATATTAGATATTTTCCACCTGTTTTAAGATTGAGATGATCATCTAACATCCATATTTTGTTCTGATGTTGATACTATACAAGTATTTATTTATTTATAAATAGTTTTAACCCTGAAGAAATTAGTATTATTATTTTAAATGATGTTCACTCACATGAGATGAAGATAATACTATAACTCAGTATATTTCTTTCTGCTCATCATTTTCATCAGTCTTTCTATTTCAGGAAAATGAATGAAAATATGACATCATCCTGCCCAACACAGATTTTCAGCAGAATCTCTCTGGAATTGAATGCCAGACACCAGCTTATTCAGTACGAAAGTGAAAAAGTGATGTGACATACAGCCAAGTATGGTGACCCACACTCAGAATCCTATGCGTGTGAGCTTCCTTTAGATCCTGCGACTGCTGTTCTTGGCTGGTCAGCTTCCTTGCAGCGTCCAAACCAATGCTTTCCGAGTGCCTATACAGTATGGTATGATGATTGCAAAAAAATCTATTCTCTGAGTGTAGAAGAAAAAGTCGAAGCCACTATTCAAAACTTGGTTGTCAGAACTCTCCTCCACCTTGCATGTGGAAAAACATATAGCATTTCTGGAAATATAGATCAGTTTGATGCTTCTTGGAGGCCTCTTTTCAATCACCTTCTTCTAATAACAGCGATACTATTTGAAATGTAATTTTATTTTCATGTAATTGCCATCATCTTCAATTTCCGTGTCAGTCTTAATATGCTCAGGGTTTTTTTTTTTCTCTAAATTTGATTTTAACATTTGACACTTTCTTTTCTTCAATTATTTGTCAAAACAAGCGACAGTGTTGACACTGTTTCAGATCTATACGCTCTCTGTTACTTTGGTTATTTTAATAATAATAATAATTCCTTACATTTATATAGCGTTTTGTTGACAGTATAGTGTCCCCATCACTACACTGGGGTGTTAGGACCCACACAGACCACAGGTTGAGCACCTCTTCCAGCAGCAACCTAGTTTTCCCAGGAGGTCTCCCATCCAGGTACTGACCAGGCTCAGCCCTGCTTAGCATCAGTGGGCAACCGGTCTTGGGCTGCATGGTGATATGGCTGCCGACATTAATTTTCAATAATTTACTTAATTTTCATTAAGTAATGCCCTTGTGAGGTAAAAAGGCCTAGGATATTACCTATTATTTTATAATTGTTATTATTACAATATTATTTCACCTTGTCTATGATGTCATATTGTGCAAAAACTTGCCTTGAACCCCTTTGCCTTTCTTTGGTGATGTGGTTATCTGCTAAATTTAATCTAATTGAAGGAGTTTCTCTCTTCTTGTTTGTGTAGTTGTGATTTGTCCAGTCTTCTGTACTGTTTTTGTGTCTGAAAATTCAACAATTCCACAATAAATATAATATACAAAAAAATAAAAATAATAATAATAATCTTTCTGGAATAATAATGTACTTCCTGACAAAGAGAGCAATTAGCATATTCTGAGTCATGTGACTATAAAGTATATTTCCTTAAAAAAGGAAGGTGCCACTATAGTTGAATCAAAAATGTGAAATCAAAACGTTGGGCTTTCTGTAGAGCGCCGTGTTTTCAAAGGTCTGATTATAGATCTCGTCATGTAAATGTCCATCTGTTGATGTGGACACACACACACACAATGTTTAAACTGAGGAAATGTACCATTCTAACTCTGTTTAAACATTTGATATGTTTTCTATGTTCTAGTGTAAATAAAATATAGGTTTCAAATCATTGTATTCTGTTTTTATATACATTTTACACAGCTTCCCAACTTTCTCGGAGCTGGGGTTGTATGAGGTTATGAATCAGAATCAGAAAGAGCTTTATTGTCAAGTGTGTTCACACACATAAGGAATTCGTCTCGGTGTCAGGAGCTTCCAGTACAGACACAGTGCAGACATACTTACAATTAAAGGTAATAATAACACTAACAATAAATAGATATAAAATAATGAGTTATAAAATATAGAGAAAAAGAAAATGCCAATAGAAAGTTATTTGTATGAAATATTATGACAAAATGAAAAATGAACAAAAAATTGTAATCTATGCACCAAGTCAAAAAATGTCAGTATTTATAGAAATTAGCTTCCATTTGTGGAAATGAAAACTCCCATGTATGGTTTTTATGGTCCAGTCTGTTATTATTAATATGGATCATTGTTTTTGTTTTTTGCATAGTTAATCTTTCCAGATTTCATATTCCATATTTCAGGGAAATTTACTGATCATCTAATCTGTTAATGACAGGTGAGATGATCAGTGGGTTTGGGTTTTTACCTTCATCATTATCACCTGGGCTAAAATATGGATAGAGTTTCTCAGTGAAAGTCTGACCAGTGAAAGAGTAGATATGAGATCTGGAGCCCACGTCATAAAACGAGACCAGACCCTCCTCATAATCCACAAACACTCCCACCTTCTCAGGTTTCACTCTCAGAGAGAAAGAGACAGGTGGACGTTCACAAGCTTTAAACTGATTCTCATTCCTCAGAATCACAGTCCAGAACCCATTCACTGGAGTCAGTGTTATCTCCTCCTTCCTGTTAACAGATTCTCTGACCACTCCTAAATCCCACTCAGTCTTTCCCTTCACCTGCACCTCATAGTAAAATCTCCCTGAACTGAATCCCTGCTTTGCCAGAACACACAAAAACTCATCAAATCTCTTTGGGTTTTCTGGGACGTCCTGCTGAATATCTCCATCTCTGACTTGTTTTCCATCATCAGACAGGATGAGAGAAGGATTCGCTGTATCAGGATCCAGAGTCACATCCACTAGATGAGAGATTAGACATTATCAATAAACTACAGAACAAACATGTTCATATAATACAGATTATAAAATTGTAAACAAGTATTATTATAACAAGTGTATTGGAGAAACTGGTGTCAGTCACTGTACCTAAAAACTTCAGACACTTCAACCCTGTGGACACAGATGACAATATAATGATGAATTATTAGGAATATTTCAAGTTGACTGAGTTTATTTCTGTTGGCAGCATCAGTGTCATGTAAATGTTGCTTATCCATCAGTTTGAAAAACAGAATCGAATGTCTTTAAATCAAGGGTCTTCAACCGGAGGTTCGCCAATTAATGTCTGATCACAGGTAATTTCTTGTTAAAAAATAAATAATAAAAATCACAGTCAATTTTAAATAAAAGCACCCTGAAACGAAAGCAAGAGCACCCTCAGTTGATAATGTAATGAAATAATATTATTTTTGAACCAGATTTTGCAAACGCTGTTTTTGAGTTTAAGCTGTGGAGAATGTGAAATGTTCCTGTTTACAGCGTGTTTTTGCAGCGGTGAGAAATGTAGCCAATCACAGAAATGTCTGTTGAGTTTTTATTCAGTGTTTAGTTACGAATCCTCGCTCATTAACAAACAATGACACGATGTAGGATAAGACATTCATTGTGCAGTGTGGACAACTTTATTGATTTTAATGGTATGTTGTGCAATCGCAAACTGAGATGAGTGACAGCTTTTTAGTGATTGTAAAGTGAGTTTTGAGTTATACCTATTATATACTTTCTAGTTATAGCTATAATCTGTTGAATACAGGGCTGGCCCATCACACAGGTGAAATAGGCAAATATTAAGGGCACCCCAAATGAGTTAAGTTTTTATTATTTTTATAATAATATTATTTTAATTAGGGGTGCACTATATATCAAAATATAATTGATATAGCATTATGGCTTAATGCCATAGTCATATCGCAAAGGTTGCAGTTTAATGAAATAATACATGCGCTTTAGTTTACAGAGTGAAGCTGGTAATGTGTTCAAGTGCAGCCCATGAAACGCACTCTGAAACATGCAGTGCATTTATTTATTTGCTGGCAAACAACCAAAATAAAAGCTTTAATATTTGAATTTGAGCAGAGATGCACCGATCGACCATCGGCCATAGTTTTGGAACCGGATGTTTTTTTGTTTTATTTCAGAGACTGTAAATGCCATTACCCGAGACACAAAGAGGAGAAAATACATTAGCAGGCAGAGCAAGCTCACTATTCACGATGTGCAAAGTATAAATGTATCTCTGAGGGGAACTGACTGTCTTAAGAAACAGTTTAGATGGCCTTTTCCTTTCATCTTGCCTCTGTATAATGCATTTAGTGTTTATATCGGTGATCAAGGAAACAATGCATCGCTGCTGTTCCTTAAGTGCCACCTGCTGGCAGAGAGTGAATTTGCATTTTCATCCAGCTCATCTGCTGTTTAGTATGTTGAAGACATTTAAATGTTAGTATAGTATTGTAATATTGAATGTTAGTACTATTCTGCGATGCAAGGGGCACCAGCTAAAATCTTGCCTTGGGCACCAAATTAGTCAGGGCTGGCCCTGGTTGAATTAAAGTATTGTTTTTCATGCTGCTAAGAGGACTGACAACTGATTACATGCTACAAAGTTTTGGAAGTGACATCTATATATAAATGTGCGATTCACTCTGAATATGGCATGTCACAATAGATAATGTAAATGCAGACTAAAAGATTACTAGAAAAATATCCCTATCAATATATTTTCAAATTCCATTCCAATTTTTTTGTAAAAGTAGTGCCTTGTAAATAATCGTAAATGTCCTGCTTTACATTTCTATTCTTGTCATGGTGGAGGCCCTCACTCAGAGATTTAATTCTTAATCATCCATCTCACAGTAAAATTAAAATGTTAAGTTTTAGTAAACTTGAAGCTAAAGTTTAACAAAATGTTTATTTGTCCTTCTAATGTTTATTTGGTAAAATTAATTTTTATTTTTATTTTTTTTTAATAAACTTGTAGCTGAAGTTCAGGTACTGTAACTGTAAATGTCCGTCTGACTAATGAAA
Source organism: Cyprinus carpio (assembly GCF_018340385.1). Taxonomy (NCBI): domain Eukaryota; kingdom Metazoa; phylum Chordata; class Actinopteri; order Cypriniformes; family Cyprinidae; genus Cyprinus; species Cyprinus carpio. The sequence goes on along the minus strand of NC_056594.1, from coordinate 21,644,123 downwards.
TTAAGATGTATTACTCTGCAAATCCATAAAAATTATTTACAACAACTGCAAACAACTAATGAATTGTGATTTTTATCTCAACCTTTTTTTAATGATGCATTTTAACAAGTAATATAAAAGTATGTGCAGCAACAATAATGTGACTTCTGATGTACTGTCTTAACATGTAACATAATTATATTTATTCTCAATCATAATATGTTTAGTTTTATTATGGTTAGGTTAATTATTCAGTGTAAATATGTGTTATTTGAACTGTAAAGTTTCTAAATTGTCCTTGTGAGGTGGGAAATGCTTTTTAGGCTGTTTAATTTTAGGCAGATTTCTGTTTAAACTGGTACATTAATACATCATGTTTATTACATGTTGCTTTCTGGTATGATATTAGTTAAAGTTTGGATAGAACTTCACATAGAAAAATGTATTCACTGTGACATTAACATACCAGACTGACAGAGTTTTTCATGTAGAGTTTTTCCCAGCTGAATCAAAGCTCTATTCATAGAGAGCACATCCACATCAGAGTCAATCTTGATCTCAGTCCAGTTCTTGATGTGTGGATGACTGCACAGGGATGAGAACTTCTACAGCAGGAGACAGAAGACTAGTAAATATGTAAAAAAATATATTTTTTACTTTAAATAGACATGAGCTTTCTAAATGAGCGAACTACATTTTCTGATTTGACTATTACGCTTTCGATCTCTTTTGTGCAATTTCTAAAGACAGCAGCTCATCAGGTTTGTCAACAGAGTATTTGATAAATAATATTCTCTATTCTCAGTGAAGATACAGATGATGACAGACCTGCAGGAGGTGCAGATGATCATCAGTGTGTGAGATCTGCTCCAGCTCAGTGTTTCTCTTCTTCAGATCAGTGATTTCCTGCTGCAGCTCTTTAATGAGATCTTCAGCCTGTTTCTCTGCTGCTTTCTGCTGTTCCTCCATCATCTTCAGCAGCTCAGACTGACATCTCTCAATGGAGCGGATCAGATCAGTGAAGAGATCAACACTGGACAATTTCTTTTCCTTTGTGTTCCTCTGATCAATGAGATTAATTAACTAAATGTTCTATATGATAATCAATCTATTACGTTAATAAATATACATTTAAAGAGATTCACTCAAAATGAAAATTCTCTCACCTACTGACCTCAGTTTTACTTGAAATCTTAATAAATTTAATCCATTTATTATTTACAATTTTCCCCACTCACCTTTCTCAGCTCTACTGAGTGCTGGATCTCTTGAATCTTCTTCATTCTGTTCTGGATCATCTGCTGCACGTCTGTCTGTGTCTGAAATACCTGAATCTACAGACATAGAAAAAGAGAGAGCTTCCATCAAAGTCTGTTTTTGAATAAGGATTTTGATGTGCATTTCAAAATTGACAACTTTTACTGTAAGGTGCCATAGAATGCAAAAATCACTTTTATAAGGCTATAAAGGTAAAAATCCACCCACTCATTGTTTTATGATCCTAATAAATCATAAACGTCTCTCCACAAGAGCAGTTCCAGATTTCTCACTACTATGATGTCATAGTCAGGGAAAGACCTGCCCATTTGTGACACTCTCTGCCCTATTAGCATTTACACAGCCCTGAGTGAGAAGCAGCGGTCCGCCATTACTGTTCTCTTGCTGTAGCTGCTGGAGATACAATGTCAGCACCAAAGAGCCATTAAAAGTGTTGTGTGTTGGGATGCACCAACAAACATAGGAGTCTCCATTGACCACTGAGGACCCAGTGGTTAAATTTCATTTTCGAAGGTCCCAAAAAAAAAAAAACTGGAAAAAAAAAAGTCCTATACGTTTATGCTAATAATTTTACGCTGGACTGCCTCACAAACGAGGGTCAGTTCAGTGCTGGAGTTGTGCAAAGATTGTTTCTGAAAGAGGGATAGATACCAACGTATTGTGCAGAAACATCCAGACTCCAGACAAAAGTAAGCGTCAAGCCTCATATTTTGTTTTCCCAAAAGAGCTTCTTGGCTCTCTGTAAGGCTGATGTTGCTAAAGCTACCATTGTCTCTACCTGTTTTCAATAATGCTGCCTTCACGTGCTACCACGTGAATAGGAATGTGGTAGTTAAAAATTGCATTTGGAAGCAATGTGAAGTCAGTAACACAGTCACCACTATTTATACTATAACACCGGTGGTATGCCCGCGAGCATGATCTCTTGAAGCTCCGCATTCTTCTGAAAAAGGAGGCGGGAGCACCAGCTCATTTTCATTTAAAGGGGACAAACACACACACACACAAAAAAAACAGTGCGTTTTGACTCATACCCTAAAAGTGGTAATTTCAAAAAGCTATAAAAAAAATATCTGTGGGGTATTTTAAGATAAAACTTTACATACACACTCTGGGGACATCAAAGCACGATTTAACATATTGTATCAATGCATTCTATCGCACTTTTAGACAGTGTAAATTTTAAATCTGTATATACTCTTATGGAAAAGAAACCAAAATTATTAATGAAACCTCTTCCACTACATTAGTGTTTGTCCAGTCAAACTGAATTAAATGAAAGGGACAATCCTTTGAAAAAGTCTTGCAATTTCAACACAGAGAAAAGAACTGCATTTAATGGTGAGTTTAAAGTGTTTTGTTTGTATCTCTTGCCTTCTTCTGTTGACTCTCCTCCTCTATAGGAACAGTGTTGTGAGTCCTGTGGTCTCCTTCAGTGCAGAACAAACACACACACGTCTGATCATCTCTGCAGAACAGCTTCAGAGGTCTCTCGTGTTTCTGGCATATATAATCCTCCAGATTTTCCACAGCGTTGATCAGTGTGTGTTTCTTTAGACGTGGGACTCTGTGATGAGGCTCCAGGTGAGTCTCACAGTAAGAGCTTTGACACGTCAGGCAGGACTTCACAGCTTTCTGCTTTCTTTCATCACAGAAGTCACACAACACCTCAGATTTTTCTAGACTGAGCTTCTCCTTTAAGTGTTGCACAACCTCTCTGAGTGTTGTATTAATCTTGAGATCAGGCTTTTTGTTGAATTGTTCTTTACAGAGTGGACAGAAGCAGGTCTGTGTGTTTGTCCAACACTTGTTCAGGCAGGTTCTGCAGAAGTCGTGTCCACATGGAGTGGTGACTGGATCAGTGAACACATCCAGACAGAAGCTCCTCATTTAGTGGACCACTGGAGGATGCCATGCTAAAAAGATAAGTAATGACAATATATCATCTACATTACTGCTTAGAGCTTTTTTTTTGACACTGATCGAGTCATTAAATTTGTGTATGGATGGGATGTTGTATTTTAAAAATGATTATAAGTAAAAGCTTATATAACAATGTGAGCTATGAACCATTGTTTATTTCAAAGGGAAAGCAGCCATAGAGTAATATGTGACAGTTTCTGACTGGAAGTTAGGACAGAGTTCATGAAGGTCAACTTCACTTAGCCTATAAGGCAAACCCACAACAAACCGTCCAAAAACTCCTGTCCTGTTCCTCCTAATGCCCCTTTGCAACTCAAATCAATATTATTGGATTATTGTTGTCATGATTCGGCTACTGCTACTGTGGGGGAATGAGGAATCGAGGAGACATCGAAGTAGATCAACATGGAATCATCTTTATTTATCCAAACAAGGGAACACGGGAGCAAGACACACACATAGCAGAGAGAACAGACAATTAACAGCCGACAGAGAACTGGGAACAGGGAACACTTTAAATACACAGAACAGGATAATGGGATGATGAGACACACCTGGGATCAATGGAAATTAAACTGGAAGCAGGAGCAAGAAGACCAAATAAGGGCGTGGAAACACATGGGGAGCATAACAGACAAAACATGGAACAGAGTCTGACAAAACCAGGTGGGTGCTCTGGAGGTCCCTCAGGACAGACACAGAACAGTGGGCTTCCAGAGCAGTAACTGTTCAGTGCGCCATGGCGGATCAGGGGACTTGGGAGGCCATGGCAGAGCAGCCTCCGAGGCCACAGCCCCAGCCTCTGCCTCTATGGCTGGAGCCCTTATACCTTCCCTCAAAAAATTCTTGGGGAGATTTACGGGGCTGTACTCATGGGCCTGGAGCCCTCCCTGGGCTTAACGGGGGATAAGGGAGCCCTCCCTTGGCTGAACTCAGGAACAGGAGCTCTACCTGGGCTTAACTGGGGATCAGGAGCGTGCTGAAATGTATTTTGGGGCTGGAGCCGGCACTGGAGTGAGTTTTGGGGCTGGAGCCGGCATTGGAGCTAGCTCTGGGGCTGGAGCTGACACTGGAGCGATCTCTGGGGCTGGAGCCCTCACCGGGCTTAACTGGGGTTCAGGGAAGTGCCTACGAGGTGCTGGCATTGGAGTGAGCTTTGGGGCTTGGTCTGACAATGGAGCGAGTGCAACATGAACATCCGGCGGGCTTGCCACATTATTGTCCGGCCAGCTTGCCACATTAATGCCCAACTGACTTGACTTGGGAACTGCTGGCTGACTGGAATTCAGTGCTGCCGGCAAACTTGGGGTTGCCATGGCCGAGGGGTTGGTTCTGGCTCGGGGCAGGACACTCTTCAGACACCTGAGGATTCCTTCCCTCCAGCTAAGTCCCGTGGTGTCTGGTAGGTCCACGTGGTGATGGTAATTGGACCCTGTGCCAAAACAGTGAGTTGAGGGTGGAGTCATCGAAGGCCAGAGCTGCGGCAAGCCTGCAGAACTCCCTGGAATACTCTACGAAGGAGAGATCTAGGGGCAATGAACCAAGCGGCCATTTCCACCGCAAACAAAAAACTTTTAAAAAAATGGAAGAACAAACACAAAGAAAAAATGCGCCGCTTACTTTCAGTTTGGGTCGGCTGTTCTTTCACAATTCGGCTACTTTGGGGGAATGAGGAATCGAGGAGATGTTGGAGTAGATCAACATGGAATAATTTTTATTTATACAAACAAGGAAACACAGGAGCAACACATACAGACACAGACACACACACACACACACACACACATTGGTATATGTGGTTTATGGGGACTCTCCATAGGCGTAATGACCTAAAAAGACCAAGATGGCGGCGCGTACACATCACGAGGCTCAGCGTCTCTCCAGTTTTTGCAATTTTGCAGTATTTTTCCTGCTCATCTCGGGTCTGTTCGTACTGAACAGCTTTGCTTTAACATCATACACCCGACGGGAGCTTTTGGATATTGGTGAGCACTTTTTCCCACAGTTTTATCACCAACCTTTGACTCATCCCTGAGATCTCCAGAACACCCGAGTACGCACTCTACCCGGCCGGGCGGAAGTGCTCGCAGACGGCATCGAGATCGTAAACAAAGGCGGGGGAAGCACGGAGGTCTAAGAGCTCTCTTTACCGAGCATTTTCCTCACTAATGTGCGGTCACTGGTGAACAAAATGGATGAGTTACGACTTCGCATCACCCACAGTAAGAGACTTTTGGACTGCAATGTCATGGTTTTCACAGAAACATGGCTACACAGCGACGTACCCGATAATGCTATTGAGCTAGCCGGACTCTACACGCTCTGGGCAGATAGAACAGCAGATGACTCCAGCAAGACAAGAGGTGGTGGATTGTGCATTTATGTAAACAAAGCTTGGTGTACGAACACTGTCATTGTTGGGAGACACTGCTCAGCTAACCTAGAGTTTCTCATGGTTAAATGTAGACCTTTTTATCTGCCGCGTAAGTTCACTTCCACCATAATAACTGCAGTCTATATTCCACCGGATGCTAATGCCAAGCTTGCTTTGAACGAACTTCATGCAGCCATTAGTAAACAACAGACTGCTCACCCGGAAGCTGCTTTTATTGTCGCGGGTGATTTTAATCACTGCAAATTAAAGACAGTGCTCCCCAAAATTTCACCAGCATGTTTCCTGCCACACCAGAGGAGACAAAACTTTGGATCATGTTTACACAAACATTGATGGAGCTTACACCGCGACCCCCCTCCCCCACCTCGGACAGTCTGATCACCTTTCTTTGTTTCTCACTCCTAAGTATTCACCCCTCATCAACCGTGTGAAGCCATCAGTGAGGACCATCAAAGTGTGGCCAACTGGAGCAGACTCTTTACTTCAGGACAGGTTTCAACACACTGACTGGAGTATGTTTGCTTCTCAGGCTGCCTGTGGCTCTCACACGGACATCGACATCTATACCTCCTCTGTACTGAATCACATCAACACCACCATTGACAGTGTTTCAACTGAAAAACAGATCACAACATACCTTAATCAGAAGCCATGGATGAACAAGGAGGTGCGACTTCTGCTGAAAGCCCGCAACACTGCCTTCAGGTCAGATGACGCTCAGGCCTACAGCAAATCCAGAGCTAACCTGAAAAGGGGCATCAAAAAGGCCAAGTACTGCTACAAGCTGAAGGTAGAGGAACACTTTTCCAACTCTGACCCCTAACGCATGTGGCAGGGCATCCAGGTCATCAGTGACTACAAGTCAAGTAACTCCACTCCAACGGTCACGGACGTCTCCTTCCTTAACGAGCTAAATGACTTTTATGCTCGCTTCGACAGCGACAGCAAGGAGATGGCCACCAAAATCACACACTCAGCAGATCACCAACCTCTCAAACTCACCTCCACAGATGTCTACACTGCATTGAGCCGGATCAACGCACACAAGGCTGCTGGCCTGGACGGCATTCCTGGACGTGTGCTAAGGGCATGTTCAGAGCAGCTTACAGGGGTCTTCACAGACATTTTCAACCTGTCCCTCACCTAAGCAACTGTGCCAACATGTTTTAAGTCCACATCCATTGTGCCAGTACCGAAACACTCCACCCCGATGTGCCTAAATGACTATCGCCCCGTAGCACTCACACCCATCATTATGAAGTGCTTTGAGCGATTGGTCCTAGCACACCTCAAAGACTGCCTCCCACCCACACTGGACCCACATCAATTTGCCTACCGCAGAAATAGGAGCACAGAGGATGCAGAATGCACAGTGCTGCACTCTGCACTCACACACTTGGACAGTAACAACACATATGTTCGGATGTTGTTTGTTGACTTCAGTTCAGCATTTAACACCGTCATTCCCTCCAAGCTGACCACAAAACTTGGAGACCTGGACATTAATACCTCCCTCTGCAACTGGATCATGGACTTTCTGACCAACAGACCTAAGCATGTTAGGTCAGGCCACACCCACTCCACCACCATCACACTTAACACCGGCGTACCACAGGGCTGTGTGCTGAGCCCATTCCTCTACTCCCTCTACACCCATGACTGCAAGCCTGTGCATGGATCCAACTCCATCATTAAGTTTGCAGATGACATCACAGTGATTGGCCTCATCAGTGACAACGATGAGACTGCCTACAGGGAAGAGGTACAGCACCTGGCCACATGGTGCGCTGAAAATAACCTGCTCCTTAACACCAGTAAGACAAAGGAGCTCATTGTGGACTTCAGGAAGAAGAAAGGAAGCACACCCCATCCACATTAACGGGATGGTTGTTGAACGTGTCTCCAGCTTCAAGTTCCTGGGAACCACCAACACGGAGGACCTGTCCTGGACCACAAACACCTCCAGCCTGGTCAAGAAGGCTCACCAACGCCTCTTCTTCCTCAGAACACTGAAGAAGAACCAACTGTCTTCAGCCATAGTGGTGAACTTTTACCGGTGTGCGATCGAGAGCATCCTGACCAGTTGTATTACAGTCTGGTATATGGGAACTGCTCGGTGGCTGACCGCAAAGCACTGCAGAGGGTGGTGAAAACTGCCCAACGCATCACAGGAACACCACTTCCTGCTATTGAGGACATCCAGAGGAAAACGCTGTCTACGTCGAGCTCCCAGCATTCTTAAGGACTCCCCTCACCCTGACCATGGACTGTTTAACCTCCTGCCCTCCGGGAGGCGCTTCAGGAGCCTCCGGACAAGGACCAGCAGATCCAACAAAATATAATACCATACGTATGAATAATTATAATACCATTTGTATGAATAACCCCCCACACCATACACACAGACTCCTCCCCCACTTCATCACTACATCTGACCGATTTATTTATTATTATTTATTTACAACAAGCAGAAACAGTAAATTTGCTATTACTTGCACTACTGTCTGTTCATCCAGAAACACTGAATAACCCATTTGCACACTGAAATATTTCTATGCACTTTACTTTCCATTGCAATAGTGTAAATTATGTTCATATGTTCATAGTTCTGCCTATAGCGTACATACACTTTCACATATTCCATCTGTATAGAATGTTCATAGTACACCTATCTGTATATCATGCTGATAGTATTTAAAATTTAAAATCTGTAAATTATGTCCATAATACTTATCTGTATAGTTATTGTACATATTGTAGACCTTGTATATTCTGTACTTACTGCTTATTGCACTTCTGGTTAGATGCTAACTGCATTTCGTTGCCTTGTACCTTACATCTGCAGTGACAATAAAGTTGAATCTAATCTAATCTAATCTAATCTAATCTAATCTAATCTAATCTAATGGTTTTTATTCTGTACAAACTGTATTTTCTATTGCCCTACCCCAACCCTACACCTAAACCTACCCCTCACAGGAAAATTTGTGCATTTTTGATTTAAAAAAAAAAAAAAAACTCATTCTGAATGATTTATAAGCCTTTTGAATTACAGGGACACTGAAAATGTCCCCATAAATCACCTCCTCATTGTAATACCTATGTCATAACCATGTCATTATACAAATTTGTGTCCTCATAAACCAATAAACATGCTCTCACACACACACACACACACACACACATAGCAGAGAATACAGACGTTTAACAGCCGACAGAGAACACGGAACATTTTAAATACACAGAACAGGATAATGGGATGACGAGACACACCTGGGATCAATGGAAAATAAACTGGGGGCTGGAACAGGAAGACAAAATAAGGGCATGGAAACACATGGGGAGTAAAACAGACAAAACATGGAACAGAGTCTGACAATTGGGTGGTAGAAGAAACCAAATAAATTAAAGTTTTACAACAATAATTTAACAGTATAACGAAAAAGCATTTTTATACAGGTATATAAAAGACAACACAGAAAAGGGTGGAAGTTTAATATTTCAAACATCACCTACTAAATAAACACCTTTAAACACGAGGCATCATTTTGGTTTAACCCGAGTTATGATTTTCACTGGACTATCGTCTCTAAACTAACAGCACACTTCAGACTTTGATATACAACCAAATAAATGACATACTTTTACTAATATTCTGATACTGCTTCATGCTATTAAACTACTGATCGAGCTCTTTACATTTCCATCACTTACCTGTGAGTGAATAACAGATCTGATCCTTAATTTTAGAGTTTCTGAATAGAAATGTTGTTGTATGACGAAGCTTTCAGTTCATCTGTTAAGTTTCACTTTAACTGAAGTCTTTCACTCAACTGCAGTGACGTCATACTGTAGCTCCGCCCATAAACATGAATATGACACCATTTCTAATTCATTCCTGCTGAGTGTGTAAACAGTGTAAGGAACTTTTAGAGTATTTATGACAGTACCAGGCATGTGCAGAAGATGTTTCACAATGAAATCTTTTTGGGTCTTGAACAAAGGGAAAGCACAGACTGCATAATGTTTCACAATGAAATCTTTTTGGGTCTTGAACAAAGGGAAAATAATAAAATTTATAAAGGCATTTGAAAATGAGCAAAAGAAGGCATGGTGAATAAAAAAAATGTCAGCAGAGTGAACGTTTTCAGTTCATTTTATCAAGTTGAGCCTCATACTCGTGCAGTGAACTGTGGGATTGACAGCAGATCGGAGAACGTATTGAGAGCATCAAAAAGAGTTATGCTTGACTTTATGCAAATATCATGCGAAAAACGCATTTTAGTATTGCATTTAGGTGCAGTTAGGTTATGTTAAGAATCAAAATATAATTTATGCACTATATTCAACATCTTCTAAAATCATCTGAGGGACAGTTACTATTTCTGCTGTATTTGAATTGTAGCTATGCACATTTTCAGTTTGCATAGAATAATTTGATAGATGGAATATACATTTATTTTCTTCTTCTTCTTTTTGCTCCTTTATCATCTGCAATTGACCAGAGTACAGCAGATAGCCCTCATTTCTCAGAGTCCCAGAGGCTTGATGCTCTGAATGTGTTGTAAATGCTGCGCTCTGCTGGACAGAAGCTCATCTGCTGTGTTTCAGTCATGATCATGAGTGTCATTCTGTGTCAGATGTGGCCTGAATCCATTCACTATGGTGGCCAAGGGAGCTCAACGCGCTGCAACTTAAGAAAACACATGCAAATGGAAAAAACACCAGCAAATGAAGAAAACATCTTCATCAGTTTGACAACACAAGTGTTGCAAACACCTCACAACACAGGCAAATTAAGAAACGTCCTGCAAATCCTGACAAATCCTGACAACACATGCAAATGGCTGAAAATCCTCACAAAAATTAACTGCCTCTGTTAACGCGCTAATTTTGGCACCACTAATATGTATATGTAGACTGTTAATTTTTTTTGAGCACCTGGGATGGTATGTTTTACTTAAAACGAGAAAAAAATTCTCTTAACACAATATATTTCATTTCTTTGGCACAAACCCATTGTAATTGAACCTGATTACTGTATGGAATGGAAGAATGCCAGATGGAAGGGTAGTTCGAGAAATATGCTGTAACCACCACCACAGCTGTCCATTTTTGTGGTCATCTTTATTTTCTACCAATAAAAAATCAACAAATACTTGGTATTGTGGCCATCTCCTAATTTTCTTCCAATACTTGGTATTGTGGCCATCTCCTCTTTGCTTTGGCTGAGTAGAAGTCAAATGTTAATTTCATTACTCTAATTAAGAAATGCGAGAACATTTAGTTAGAGGTTGAGGATAGGGTTAGGGTGAAAGAGCATCAGACTTGTGGAAAAAGCTGCTGCACACTGAAATAGACACTGAATGATATTTATTTAATATGTTGAATGTTTGTAAAGTCATGTAGTGTACACAGGCCTGGATTAACACAGTGTAGTGCCTTAGGGTGACCACATTTGAAGTGCCCAGCTCGACCCAGCTCGACTCTGACTGGGGGAGGGGCAAATACACTGTGACCTGACCCAATCACAATTCTTTATATGCAAATATTTTATATTCTCTCTGTATATATTGTATCATTAACTGTTCATTTTGTATGCATCTGCATCTCTTCCAGCGAAATAATATAACATGAAAAAATATTTTAAAGGTCAGTAACACTTTATAAAAACTTTTGTTTATAAACCACTTAACAAACATAATAAAATGCATATAATAAACAATCATTAGTTACTATATATTCACATAGCTAGTAATATGAGATAATGTTCTTGTTAATGTTTACTAATGAACTTACTAAACATTATAATGATTACCATATGATTACTTCATGTAAATTGAAATGATTACAAATGTCAGTAAACTTTTAGTTCATATGATCTTCATTTGTTTGTCTTTGTTTGTTGTGTAGACCTGTATTTAAACATCTTAACAAATAATCTATTAATTATTTGTTCATGTTTTTGCAGTCTAAAGTGGAAACTATTCATAATTTGCAAATGTTTATAAATGTTTACTAATCATTTAGTATCTTTATGGGCATTGGACTTTTGGCTAATGTAACAAGGTTTGTGTAAAGGGTGGCTGGTTAAGTTTAGCTAAATGCTTACTAACGACATAAAAGATTGTAATTTTGGTGCAAAAAATTTGTTTTTATTGCCTCAAGACTCATTTGTCAGCCCTGTGTTCCTGTTGTGTTGTGTTTTGCTCCCCATGTGCTCCCAGTGACCCACTTTCTCCCGTGTCTGACGGTGTTAATTTGATTCACCTTCGTTCTCCTCGTTCCTTGTTTAGTTCCAGTTACTTAAGCCCAGTGTTTTCCTGTGTCTAGTGTCCAGTGTTAAATGTAAATCCCCGGCGTCACTTGAGTGTCCCTTGTCCTTTATATTAAATAAAGACTGTTCTATGCAAATTCTCCCAGGTCTCAGCATCTCCTTGCTAGACACAGTAGGTACTCGTGACAGCATTAGTATACTACTCTTCAGTATATCATTAAAAAGGATATTTCTTTAATCATTAATAAACTAAGATTTTACACCAAATTGGAATAGGTATTTCAATATTTTGGAATTATATCTTGATTGCATATAGAGCTCTTCGAGCTTTATCTTTGAGAGCATTCACTGCCAAACTGAAACTCCCCGATGCAGTGAGGATGAGGCCGAGGTAAGTGTACTGCATCGTGTGTTCTAGGGTGCTGCTGCCTAGACTGAACTGGTATCTGTGTTCCTGACATCTGGGCTTTTTCTGAAAGACCATAATGTTGGTCTTTTTGAGGTTTACTGCCAGGGCCCAGTTCTGGCAGTAGTTGTCCAGCAGGTCCAGGTGCTGCTGTAGTCCCTGTGGGGTGGACGACAGCAGCACCAGATCATCTGCGTACAGCAAAACCTTGATGTTTTTGTCTTGTAGAGAGAGTACAGGGGCTGTAGACTGTTCCAACTGCACCGCTAATTCATTAATGTAAATGTTGAACAACGTTGTTTGAATACATTGATTTTATAATGTCAAAAACTTTACCCCCTACACCACTTTGTAAAAACTTATATTAATATAATCCGTCTTGCCAAATAGAATCAAATGCTTTTTTGAAATCAACAAAGCATGCAAATATTTTTCCATTTTTGGTCTGTTTTATGTGTTTATTGATTAGGGTGTGTAGGGTGTAAATGTGGTCAGTCGTTCTGTGATATGGAAGGAAGCTAATCTGACTCGGGCTCAGGACATCGTCCTCGTTAAGGAAGTTTACCATTTTATGGTTTAAAATACTGCTAAATAACTTCCCCAGATTATTGCTCACACAAATGCCTCTGAAATTATTAGGATCCAATTTGTCTCCACTCTTGTGAAAAGGGTAATGAGTCCACGGGCCTGAACTAAGTACAGTCTTTTGAGTTTGTTTGTAAATTCTTTAAATGTAATTGGGAAGTCAAGTTTGTAGATTTTGTTTGATCAGATCATAATTGTCATTAAGTTGTTTTGGTGGGATTTCTTGATATAAATTTTCAAAATGTTTCCATCTTGTATTGGTAGGTATTGTGGTTTTGTTGTGCTCAGATTATTCCACATATCCCAGAACTGATTATGATTTACTGAATGTTCTATTTCTTGTAAACTTTTGGTCAGATGGTGTTGCTTTTTTGCCCTAATTGTGTCTTTGTATTGTTTTAGTTTTGAACAGTATTCAATTCTTATGTCGGTATTGTATGGTTCTTTATGTTTCAGATTTTATAATTTAAGTTGTTTTCTTAATGTTTTGCAGTCTGAGTCAAACCATTTTTCATCTTTTGGTGTTTTTTTAGTAAATGTTTTACCTTTCTTTTTCAATTCACACACACACACACACACACACACACACACACACACACACACACACACATGGTTTCATTTATTTGAATTTGGTAATGCCATAAAATTTAAATAAAAAATATATATACAGTACAGACCAAAAGTTTGGAAACATTACTATTTTTAATGTTTTTGAAAGAGTTTCTTCTGCTCATCAAGCCTGCATTTATTTGATCAAAAATACAGAAAAAAAATCTAATATTGTGATATATTATTACAATTTAAAATAATTGTTTTTAAATTTATTAGCTGAATTTTTAGAATCATTATCACATGATCCTTTAGAAATCATTATAATATGATGATTCATTATCAAAGTTGGAAACAGTTCTGCTGCTTAATATTTTTTCAGAACATGTGATACTTTTTTAGGATACTTTGATGAATAAAAAGTAAAAAAAAAAAAAAAAAAGAAGAAGAAGCTATGTTTTTTAAAATATAAATATTTTGTAATAAAAAAGTACACTACTGGTCAGTAATTTGGGGTCAGTAATTTTTTTTTTTCTTTATTTTTTTAAAATAAAATCAATACTTTTATTCAGCAAGGATGTGTTAAATTGATAAAAAGTGATAGTAAAGAAAATATATTATTAGAATATATATTATTAGAATTTTTTTTTTTAACAAATGCAGTTCTTTTTAACCTTTTATTCATCAAATATATTAGACAGCAGAACTGTTTCCAACACTCATAATAAATCAGAATATTAGAATGATTTCTAAATGATCATGTGATAGACTGGATGTTACATGTGACACTGAAGGCTGGAGTAATGATGCTGAAAATTCAGCTTTGCATCACAGAAATAAATTATTTTTTTTAAAGTATATTCAAATAGAAAACTATTATTTTAAGTTGTAATAATATTTCACAATATTACTGTTTTTTTCTGGATTTTTGATCAAATAAATGCAGGCTTGATGAGCAGAAGAGACTTCTTTCAAAAACATTAAAAATAGTAATGTTTCCAAACTTTTGGTCTGTACTGTATATATATCTCGAGTGATCGTCAATGTAAAAAGAGCAAGCAAGAGAAGCAAGATTCACTTCATCCTGTACATGAGTGACTGATTGTCTTTCCAGTTCTTTCTGCTGACTTCTAATTAACTTCTTAAATTGATTCCCAAATCTTTCTCAGTTTTCATCTGGTTTTGCTTCAGGGTTTAGTTTTATATCCACTGGTGAACCAACACAGTACCAAACAGAAATGTCAATAAAATCAAACTCTGGCACACACACAGATTTGTTTCAGTCTGAATAAATATAATCTGACTCCAGATTCAGATTTCAGTGTTTAGTATATTACACACATTACACACAATTTAATGTCAGTGTTACCAGAGCAATGAGAAGCTTGCAAGCACCACAGTCTACTGCTATTTTGACATCTTAAAATAGTTTTTTTTGTACATCCAGCCTGCCAAGAGTTTTTATTTTTTTTAAATAATCTTCTTCAGAGGAGCAGTTGTCATATAAACTGAAAGTCACTGTGATTGTGTTTTTCACAGGAGCTGGAAAAGGTTTGGTTGTGTGTGACTGATGGGACAGATTCAGTCTGGAGCGTCAGAGATCAACTCTGAACAGAGATCCAGAGACACACAGGACTCAGAGCTCAGCCTCGCTTTACTCTGTTCCACTGACGCTCAGGAGAGAGTGTGTGACAGTCATCAAACCTCCACAGAGTCTCTGGGTTCAGACTGTAACGCTGGAGAACAGCAGATGCTGCAGACGCCACTGAAGATGTGCTCAGACACACTGCTGGACTGCAGGAAGATGATGAAGATGAAGAGAGAAACCACAGCTGAGGAACAACAGAGCCATGATGAAGATGAAGATTCTATTCCATCAGATAGTTTTCTTTTTACTTTTTGTACATTTCCATGACATTTATCTGCTGTGTCAGCAGCTGCTACAAGAAAGATGGTAGATACTGTACTTCAGTTCTTTATTTCTATTTTGTTTTTATTTGTCATAGAATTGATTTTTATTTTAAGTCAGATCAGATCTCCAGGGCCAGGGACTGTAGACTATTTAACTTGATATAGTTTGTGCATTTATTTCGGGGCATATTTAATGTTTAGTGATATAAAATGATAAAATGTACACAAGTCAGGGTTGTAAACTGTTCTAAAATGGCCAGTTGCTTCGGCTTGACTTTGTATCCGTCGTCCACTGATATCATCGTGAGAGTTGTGAAGGTCGTGGACGGGGCAGGACCTCGTATCGGTGGAGACGCTACATTGTGAAGAAGGAACAGATTCCTGTGGACCTCAAACCACAAGAGAGTGAGTGGAGTTTACTATTAAACAGTCCAGCAGAGAGCTTTTCTCTGGTTATTGTGCCCAAAATGTCTGAATTAGTAGCTACATTTCTCAAACATCACTTGATGATGAGCTGACAGTCAGGATCTGATTCCAGAAGCCTCTGTCACGAGTGATGAAGAGTGTTTTGTTCTGTATAGAGGGATTGGGAATGCAGAGTGTCAGAAAGATCATGAATGTGTAAGTCTGTGTTTAGGAGTATTTTAATCTCAGGTGTGACGTGTTTATGAGCCTTAGATTTGTTAACTGTACTACATTAAATATGATAAACTGTATTTAATGTGAAAAGCTTCCTGTAAGTTTATGTTCTTGTTCTTTCTGTCAGTGATGTGGAGAAGCTTGTGATGGTTACACTGAAGGAGAAGTTTGTTTCTACCGTCTCTGTCTCTCAGAAGCTCCTGCATCGATGGACTGCCGTCAGTTCACTCAGGTGCACTGATTCACTCATAATGAGCTCAAACCAGAGAAACAAAAAATTGTGAAGCCTTCTAATGCTCGCTGTTCTCTTAAAATAATGTTAGCTAAACCTAAATAATAATTAACCACAAACAATAAGTCAACAACAAAGATCCTTCATGTTTTATTAATATCATCATGTCTATCTATAATAATGTTTATGTGAGTAGATGTTCATGAACTTAAATCATTCTTCAGTGTGTATTTGGTGAGCAATTTAGTTTGCAAGCAATATTTGTTGTATAATTTACTTTGTCTTTATTCAAATGCGGTAGTTATTCTAATATAAACCAATATTTTACATGTAATTCAGTGTTAAGACGTAGAACACACGTGTACTGTCAACAAAAGCCATCTCTGAACTGCAACGCTGGAACAGAATCTGACAAGGCATTTATTTACAGACTGTGTAATGCTGCTGAAGTGCACGTATTTACACAAAAATTGTCATGTAAATAGACTATAAATTAAAAAACAGGAACTCAAAATCATTTTTGTTGATTATTGCTCTTGATATTGTAATAATAATTATTAATATTGACTAATAGAAAAGTTTTTGTGGGGAAAAAGCATGTCATACTCTGGCTACAGACAAAAGAAGCTAAGAACCATTTATGATTTAGTTCTTTGTTTTTAATGGTTCAGATAATCAAGACTTCACATTGTTATTTCAGTAGCATGAAAAACAAAATGGTTATTCAGATTGTGAATAAATTATATAAATATTACGTAGATTTTCACTATTTTATATTGAATCATATCATAGTATGTAAAAGTTTATCAGGACAGATTAGAAAATCAATTTTAAAAAAAGTCAGTATTTAAAATAAATTAGCTTCCATATCAAAAAAATTAAAATATTATGTAGATTTTCACTATTTTATATTGAAACATAACATAAAAAAAAAAGGAATTGGAGTTTCAAATGCTTATCAATTTTAAAAAAAGTCAGTATTTAAAAGAAATTAGCTTCCATTTTTAGAAAATGAAAGTTGTATTTAGTTGTTTATTCCATGCTCAAATATAGTTGTGACAAAATTATTTTTTCTTTTCAAGCAACATAAATTATCATATAGATAATCTTTTAGATTTCATGTTTCATATTTTTGGGGATTGTAATTGTTAATTTGAACTGACTGGTGAGATAATCAGTGAGTTTTTACCTTCATCATTATCAAATGGGTTAAAGTATGGATAGAGTTTGTCAGTGAAAGTCTGACCAGTGAAAGAGTAGATATGAGATCTGGAGTCCACGTCATAAAATGAGACCAGACCCTCCTCATAATCCACAAACACTCCCACCTTCTCAGGTGTCTTTGTGTGAGGGAAAGTGACTGATAGATTATCAAAAACTATAAACTCACTCTGATCATTCAATACCATTTGAAAACAGAGACCATCCTCAGGCTCATTATCTTCTAATGTCCCCCTTCCTCTTAACAGATTCTCTGGCCACTCCTAAACTCCACTGAGTCTTTTCCTTCACCTGCACCTCATAGTAAAATCTCCCAGAACTGAATCCCTCTTTTGCCAGAACACAAATGGTATCAAATCTCTTTGGGTTTTCTGGGACGTCCTGCTTAAAGTCTCCATGACTGACTTGTTTTCCATCATCAGACAGGATGAGAGAAGGATTCGCTGTATCAGGATCCAGAGTCACATCCACTAGATGAGAGATTAGACATCATCAATCAACTAAAGGACAAATGTTTTTTTTTTAATTGTATAAAACAGACTATAACAATATAACATTGTGTTTCAAGTGTATTGAAGAAAATGGTGTCAAGCACACAGTACCTGCAAACTTCTGTGCCCAGTCCAGCCCTGTGGAGACATTTTTACAGTTTGTACATGGATAGTTACATCATGTCTCTTACATGTTGCTAAAGTAATTAAAAGCAATACTATGAGATGAGTGACAGTTTGGATATAACTTTATATAGACAGGGTTTCTTGAGTGATTTTATCATACCAGTCTAATGCAACAATGCTAGTATGTGTTTTATACCTTATTCAGTGATTTAAATTTGGATTTTTTTTTGACAGTCCACCAGTGAAAGAGTATATGAGATAAATTATAAAACTTAAAACCCTGGGATACACAACACATCCCACCTTTAAACTGAATAGCGATTGCTGGATTATCACACTATGACTGATCTACCACTGCCACATGACTTTCAGGGCTCAGAAATCCCCTTACTCTTAGAGGAAATACTGGCCATCATACACTAGTCTTTCCTTTCACCACCACCTCATAAATTCATGATCTTGTTGCTTTGCCAGACGCATGACAAATCTTTGGGTTTTCTGGGACGTCCTGCTTAATGTCTCCATGAACTGTTTTTCATAAAGATGGGATGCAAAGGATCAAACAGTTTGATCTCTAGATGACTGGATATAGCTAAAAATTCTGTGACCATCGCAGCAGGTTAGAACACGGTGTTAAATAAAGAGTGCTTCTCAAACAGAAGTCTGCGTCCTTCCTAGTTCAGTCCTTCAGTTCCTCCGCATTAAACGCTAGAATGAGATGGTCTAATAAGTGCGCGTGGATACGTTGCATATGTTCCCGCCCTCATCGTCATGGCACAAAAATACTAATAAAACAGAATATGTTCCCGCCCTCATCGTCATGGCACAAAAATACTAATAAAACAGAATTTTGGAAAAATAGCTTTAAATACACTAGAACCATCATGTCTTGCTATATTAAATGGCTTTCTAAATTAATGCAATACACTGAAAGACTGAGGATCACACACATGTTTGTTGCTGAGACACATGACAAATGAAAACAATATGTGTTCGGGTGCAAAATATCAAAATGGATGACTTCAAATCTGTCAGCTGAAGGTTAGAAGGTTCCCGCCCTCAGTTCCTCCGCATTAAACGATATAACTAGATCATCCCTTAATAACCTCCCCATTAAACGCTGCAAAAATTACATCCCTCGAGACGGCCTTCACGTTGCAATGTTCCCGCCCTCATTTGATAAAAATAATAAGCTTTCTGTTTGATTAAGCACCATTAGTGCAATACGGTGTGGTCTAAAGTGTACCACACACAACCTGTATACAGGTAACAAAGTCTATAGAATACACAAGACGTGTCACTGTATAGTTTTGATGTCTGGCTGCAGTATACAGGTAACAAAGACTATATAATACCCAAGACGTGTCACTGTATAGTTTTGAATGGTGGAATAATGCAATGCTCAATATGGCCGCTCTATTGAACGAAGCCCTGCCTTCTGAGTAAAAGAGCCAACCGCTAATCTGTAAAGTCCTCGTGTCACTGCAACTAGTGTTGGAAGACCTGGTTGCAATAGAAACATTCAGTGTTCTGAGACGTGTGCATGCACACTGGCTGGTCTAGCCTGAATAATTAGCTTGTTTAAATGCTATTTGAGCAAGAAAACATCTATGAGACAGAGGTTGCCATGATTTTGCCAAAGATGTTTTCCATCATTTCAGGTAGTTTTTAGCACACTGATGTATGTT
Source organism: Cyprinus carpio (assembly GCF_018340385.1). Lineage (NCBI taxonomy): Eukaryota > Metazoa > Chordata > Actinopteri > Cypriniformes > Cyprinidae > Cyprinus > Cyprinus carpio. The sequence goes on along the minus strand of NC_056594.1, from coordinate 21,624,423 downwards.
CAAGTGTTCGTTTTTTTCTAATAAGTTTGCTTTTAGTGCGTTATTTAATGCAAAAAAAAAAATGGGGTTTGAGTTTGCTATTGGGTCTGCAGGAGTTTGGGTGGGACTTTGATACCGCGGCTCCACCTCACGAACACTACTGCAGACTCTGGGTCCAAATGATGTCATTTTCGCAAGATGAGTGGCCAAACTGTTTTGACTTCACTTTTCTATGGAAGAGAGTGGAGATGCATCGTCCATCTTTTTTTACAGTCTATGCTGTGGTCAGACAGACTATCACCAGCATATCACAGATTCACAGAATTGGATTTAACCCCAAATATTCCTTGGAAAAAATGTTTTCTTAAAGTTACTGACAAAAAAAAAATCACTATATTTAATGTTCACATACCAGTTTGACAGAGTTTTTCATTTAGTGTCTTGTGAGTTTTCTTCAGTTGAGTCAGAGCTCTATGCAGAGGGAACACATCCACATCAGAGTCGATACTGATCTCAGTCCAGTTCTTGGTGTGTGGACGACTGCACAGTGATGAGTACATCTACAGCAGGAGACAGAAGATTATTACATATGTACATTTTAGTTAAGTTTTGTTAAATATATTTTACACAATAAAATATCTTATCTAACACAGTTAACATTTTTCCTTATACGGATCTATTAGTCTGATTCTGTTCTGTATGATTTCTAAAGACTAGTAAGAAAAAAATGGTCAAGTAGCTCGAATTGCCACCTAAAGCTAGAATTGCAAACAGTGCTTGTCCTTTAATATTCTCTATTCTCAGTGATGAGACAGATGTTGACAGACCTGTAGGAGGTGCAGATGATCGTCAGTGTGTGAGATCTGCTCCAGCTCAGTGTTTCTCTTCTTCAGATCAGTGATTTCCTGCTGCAGCTCTTTAATGAGATCTTCAGCCTGTTTCTCTGCTGCTTTCTGCTGTTCCTCCATCATCTTCAGCAGCTCAGACTGACATCTCTCAATGGAGCGGATCAGATCAGTGAAGAGCTCAGCACTGGACGATTTCTCTTCCTCTGTGTTCCTCTAATTGATGAGAACAATTAACTAAATAAATGACAATTAATCTATTATGTTATTAAATATATATTTGAAGAGATTCACTCATAAAGGAACATTCTCTCATCTACTGACCTCATTGTTACTTGAAACATGATTTGTTTTTAACCCATTTATTTCAGCACATTTATTATGCAGACGGAAATATTATGATGCATACCATTATTAATTGGAATAATTTTTTTCCCCACTCACCTTTCTCAGCTCTACTGAGTGCTGGATCTCTTGAATCTTCTTCATTCTGTTCTGGATCATCTGCTGCACGTCTGTCTGTGTCTGAAATACCTGAATCTACAGACATAGAAAAAGAGAGAGCTTCCATCAAAAAATTCCTTCTAATAATAATTATAATGATCTTCTACTTTAATACAAACAACATACAAAATAAATATATAAACAAATTTAAAAAAAACAAGCCAAAATTATTAATGACTTTTCTTGCACTACATTAGTGTTTGTCCAGTCAAACTGAATAAAATGAAAGGGACAATCCCTTGAAAAAGTCTTGCAATTTCAACACAGAGAAAGGAACTGCATTTAAAAAAGGAGTTTAAAGTGTTTTGTTTGTATCTCTTGCCTTCTTCTCTTGACTCTCCTCCTCTATAGGAACAGTGTTGTGAGTCCTGTGTTCTCCTTCAGTGCAGAACAAACACACATACGTCTGATCATCTCTGCAGAACAGATCCAGAGGTCTCTGGTGTTTCTGGCATATATAATCCTCCAGATTTTCCACAGCGTTGATCAGTTTGTGTTTCTTTAGACGTGGGACTCTGTGATGAGGCTCCAGGTGAGTCTCACAGTAAGAGCTTTGACACGTCAGGCAGGACTTCACAGCTTTCTGCTTTCTTTCATCACAGAAGTCACAGAACACTTCAGGTTCTTCAAGATTGAGCTTGTCCTTAAAGTGTTGCACAACTTCTCTGAGTGTTGTATTAATCTTGAGATCAGGTCTTTTGCTGTATTTTTCTTTACAGAGTGGACAGAAGCAGGTCTGTGTGTTTGTCCAGCACTTGTTCAGGCAGATTCTGCAGAAGTTGTGTCCACATGGAGTGGTGACTGGATCAGAGAACACATCCAGACAGATGGAGCACTGGAGCTCCTCATTTAGTGGACCACTGGAGGATGCCATGACTGACAAAACAAACAATATACAATCCACTCTGCTTAGATTAACAACTTTGATAATACTGAGGTACTTATATATTTGGTCCTAGCTGTATATTCTGACAAAATATTTACATTCCAAGTGAAATGTAAATCAATATATTGTTTCTGTGAGCGAGTAATCAAGATGATTTTCACATCATTTTGAAGCAAAAACTCTAGGCTTCAAAATCTGTTCTCTAAAGTCTTGTGAACAAATGTTCTCTAGGTGTTTTATTGCCTTATTTCAGTGACTTCAAAATTGTAGTTTTTCACTAACCATGCATAAACGTTGCTTTCTCAAAAACACAATCATGTACATACATGCTGCTCAAATATTATTGTAGCTCAGTTTTTACTTAATTCATATTAAACATAATCCATCCATATATATATAAACAACCAAAAAAAAAAAAAAAAAACATCATGTCATAAATAACCCATCCACCAAAAAAAACACCCTCGGGCCCCAGAGGGTTAAAGGGGACAAACACAAAAAACAGCGCGTTTTGGCTCATACCCTAAAAGTTGCAATTTCAACAAGCTATAAAAAATTATTGAGATAAAACTTCACATACACAATCTGGGGACATCAAAGCACAATTTAACATATTGTATATATATTGTAAGTTTTACAACTATAATTTAACAATATCACAAAAAAGCATTTTATATATATAAAAGACAACACAGAAAAGGGCGGAAGTATAATATTTCAAACATATAACCTACTACATAAACACCTGCAAACACCAGATGTCTTTTTGGTTTAACCAAGTTATGATTTTCACTGGACTATCGTCTCTAAACTGACAGCACACATCAGACTTTGATTTACAACCAAATAAATGACATACTTTTACTAATATTCTGATACTGCTTCATGCTATTAAACTACTGAACGAGCTCTTTACATTTCCATCACTTACCTGCTGTGAGTGAAATTAGTGAATAACAGATCTGATCGTTAATTTTAGAGTTTCTGAATAGAAATGTTGTATGACGAAGCTTTCAGTTCATCTGTTAAGTTTCATTTTCACTGAAGTCTTTCATGCAACAGCAGTGAGTCATACTGTAGCTCCACCCTTAATCATTAATATGAACCTGTTTCTAATTCATTCCTTCTGAGTGTGTAAACAGTGTAAGGAACTTTTAGAATATTTATTTCATTTTGGTTAGTTCCTTTTCTGATGACAGTACCAGGCACATGCAGGAGGCAGGCTTTGGGGGCTCAAGCCCCTGCTCTTTTTCAAAATTATTCATAAGTGCCCTTCTCAGACAAATAGCAATGATATTGTGATCAATAAAACAAAATGCATCTGAATTATAATTAACATGACAATGTGTACAAAACAGTAACTAATCACTCAAAAGAAGGAAAATTCCTGTTTATTTTTACATATCTGTCAATCTGAGGCGTTGCTGTGCCTGTGTTCTGCTTGACTGACTGATATTACTATTTCATGAAACTATCATAGTTAATGAAGCCCAAGTGCCACTTAAAGGCCTATTATGTGAAGTGTAGGCTGGCGAAATGGTGAGTGAAATGACTTTATTATATTACCATGTTTGATATTTATGCAGCATTATGAAAGTGTCTTATGCTCAAAAAACCTGCATTTATGTGATAAAAAATACAGAAAAAAAATTAATATTGTGAAATATTATTACAGTTTAAAATAATGTTTTTCTGTTTCCTGTTTTTGCAGCCTTTAACAGCACACATCAAAATTTGGTTTACAGACAAATAAATGACATACTTTTTTTAAGTACTTTTTGATACTGCTTCATGCTATTAAACTACTAAACTAGTTCTTTCATTTCCATCACTTACCTGTGAGTAAATATCAGGTCTGATCATTAATTTCAATTGTTGGATGAAGCTTCCTGTTCATCTGTTTCATTTCACTTTCACTGCAGTCTTTAACTCACTTGCAGTGATGTCATACAGTAGCTCCGCCCATGAAACGTTTAAGGCTGATGATACACGGGGCAACTCTTTGAGCAACCAGGTGAGACACAGGGCCCACAACTGATCTAAAGTGCCCAGATAGAATTTATTGCCCATTCTCCATGTGAAAATGCCCAAGAAACATTTCTCAAAAACGTTCCCCCGTCTATCATCACCTTTTGACAACAGAAGTGCCAAATATCAAGTTTGACGCTGTTGGCCGCCCGGACAACCACTGTATGAGTGCACACATCATGATTCTGAAGGGTGAATCACAGCCTTTTAAATGTCAGCAGTTATTTTAGCAGATTCAATTTGATTCATTGAATCTTACAATTCAAACTTCTGCCTTGACTGGTTTTGGTTCAAGATCTGATTATAAATGCAGTGGTGAACCAACACAGTCCCAAAATTATTTTAGAAATAAAAATGAATAGATAACAGTCCTTTAAATCAAACACTTCCACATGCACAGTAGGATGGTCTTCAAGAGAACATCAAAACAAAAAATCGGACTTTCTTCGGGTGTTTTTGGAGTGAATGACCTGTGCTCTCTTCCACCTTCAATACCACGACTGAGGTGAGACCCTTTTTCTCATTTGGACGTCACAATAATTAACCCAACCAGCTCATCAGAGAACAGTTGTGTCACAGCATAAAACACTAGTAGGAACACTGGCAACCAGACCACCACATTAATTCACATTAGCATGACATGGCATGAAACAGAGGTCACGTGGGAAATCACATGAATTTTTACTGCATTTATATTTTCTCTTAGAGGAATCAAAATATGCAAAAGCACTTTAGAAAAGCTTAACATTGTAGCTGAGGACCACCCTAATGCACAGGTATATTAAAAATAAATATAATATGCCTGCAATGTTTATATGTGATTTATCATTAGTAGTACCATAGTAATCAGAAACTTCCTGTCAGTATTACTATTTTGTCATATCTAAAAATTTTATTTCTTAATTTTCATACATCCAGTCTGCCAAAAGTTTATATTCTTTAAAATAATCTCCTTCAGAGGAGCAGTTGTCATATAAACTGAAAGTCACTGTGATTGTGTTTTTCACAGGAGCTGGAAAAGGTTTGGTTGTGTGTGAGTGATGGGACAGATTCAGTCTGGAGCGTCAGAGATCAACTCTCTGAACAGAGATCCAGAGACACACAGGACTCAGAGCTCAGCCTCGCTTTACTCTGTTCCACTGATGCTCAGGAGAGAGTGTGTGACAGTCATCAAACCTCCACAGAGTCTCTGGGTTCAGACTGTAACGCTGGAGAACAGCAGATGCTGCAGACGCCACTGAAGATGTGCTCAGACACACTGCTGGACTGCAGGAAGATGATGAAGATGAAGAGAGAAACCACAGCTGAGGAACAACAGAGCCATGATGAAGATGAAGATTCTATTCCATCAGATAGTTTTCATGACATTCGTCTGCTGTGTCAGCAGCTGTTACAAGAAAGATGGTATTACTGTACTTCAGTTCTTTGTTATTTCTTTTTTATTTTTATTCGTCATAGAATTGATTTTTATTTTAAGTCAGATCAGGTCTGTAGGGCCAGGGACTGTAGACTATTTAATTTTTATATATTTTGTGCATTTATTTCGGTGCATATTTAATGTTTAGTGATATAAAATGAGAATATTTACACAAGTCAGGGTTGTAATTTGTTCTTAAATGGCCAGAGCTCGACTTTGTATCTGTCGTCCACTGATATCCTCGTGAGAGGTGTGAAGGTCGTGGACGGGGCAGGACCTCGTATCGGTGGAGACACCACATTGTGAAGAAGGAACAGATTCCTGTGGACCTCAAACCACAAGAGAGTGAGTGGAGTTTACTATTAAACAGTCCAGCAGAGACCTTTTCTCTGGTTATCGTGATCAAAATGTCTGAATTAGCAGCTGCATTTGTCAAACATCACTTGATGATGAGCTGACAGTCAGGATCTGACTCCAGAAGCCTGTGTCACGAGTGTTGAAGAGTGTTTTGTTCTGTATAGAGGGATTGGGAATGCAGAGCGTCAGAAAGATCATGAATGTGTAAGTCTGTGTTTAGGAGTATTTTAATCTCAGGTGTGACGTGTTTATGAGCCTTAGATTTGTTAACTGTACTACATTAAATATGATAAACTGTATTTAGAGTGAAAAGCTTTCTGTAAGTTTATGTTCTTGTTCTTTCTGTCAGTGATGTGGAGAACCCTTACGAAAGAGTAGTATACTTCAAGTTTATTTTATTAAGTATACTTAAGTAAAGTTCAAGTATATTTTTAAGTATACTTTATGTAGCAAGTATACAAATATCAGTGTTCTAGTAGTATACTTGTTAGTGTACTGTTTCAATACACCTTTCTAGTATATAAAAGTATACTTTTAAGAATACTTTAAGTATAACAGCAGCAAACTTTGAGTACACAACTAGTTTACCTCTATGTTTGTAGTTTGTACTGCAATTACACTAAAAGTAAACTTATAGGTATACTGATAGTTTGCTAATTAAATACTTTGTTCACTTTGAAGTATAGTCTCAGTAAACTACTAGTTTAGTAGTTTCATACTGCAAGTGAACTTTACATCATACTTTAAGTATACTACTATGTCCCTATTTAGGTTTTAATGTGTATATATTTTGTTATATGAATATCTGAACATGCAAAACATCCAAAGAAAGAACAGGGTATCTGCTTGTAAACAAAAACATTTTATTCTAGCTTCATGCATTCTTTTTTAAACACTTTAATTTGTTTCATAAAAAATAAAGAAATAACATTTTGAACAAAAAACTGAAAATGAATTGGATTCAGAATGATAATCAAAACATAGATGTCGAGTCAACACCCCAAAGCTTGACTGTCATTACCTCTTCATCGGTCGACATTTTATTCCATAATGTTACAGTTTTGATGCTGTTTCATGTCAGATGATCCTGTTACGTGTTATCTTGTGTTTCTTTTTTTTTGGAAATTCTGTACAGAAGATGTGTACTAGCGCCCTCTACCATATAACAATGAAAACACGGATTCTAGGAATAGCTCAAATATAGTTAGAATTTTTGTAAGTATAAATCAAGTATACTTAAATGTCATTTTAAGTATATTTATGAGGAGTACATAAAGCCCATTTCTGATAAGTACATAAAAAGTAAACTAAAAGCATACTTTGCTATTTTTAGTTTAAAAGAAGTATGCTAAAAGCACACTTGAATAAACCTATTTTTCGTAAGGGAAGCTTGTGACGGTTACACTGAAGGAGAAGTTTGTTTCTACCGTCTCCGTCTCTTAGAAGCTGCACGTATTTACACAAAAATTATCATGTAAATAGACTATTAATTAAAAAACAGGAACTCAGAGGGCGGAGCTGCAATACCATTAAAAAAAAAATCATTTTTGTTGATTATTGCTCTTGATATTGTAATAATAATTATTAATGTTGACTAATAGAAAAGTTTTTGTGGGGAAAAAGCATGTCATACTCTGGCTACAGACAAAAGAAGCTAAGAATCATTTATGAATTAGTTGATTGTTTTTAATGGTTCAGATAATCAAGACTTCACATTAGTTATTTCAGTAGCATGAAAAACAAAATGGTTATTCAGACTGTGAATAAATGATATAAAGCAAGCAAAGTGAGTTTTGTACTTTTGCAAAAACACCCGTTATAATCACTCAAGCTGTCTACACTGCAAAATTACTTTTGTTGGTATTTTTCCCAAGTCCACAAACTTAAAAGTTAATTTCCAACCCTGTACTGTATAAATTGTAGACAATTTAGCGTATTACGTAGATTTTCACTATTTTATATTGAGTCATATCCTAGTATATAAAAGTTTATCAGGACAGATTTGAAAAGTTGCAAATAAAGCTGAGGATAAAATATTAAGTTAGGCATAATGGGAAAATTTTTTTTATATAGAAATATGTAGACTCGTAACAAATTGGAGTCTGCTTATCAAGTTTAAAAAAGTCAGTATTTAAAAGAAATTAGCTTCCATATAAAAAAAAAAAAGTATTAATTAGTTTATTCAATCCACAAACAAAAATATTACAAAAAAAAATAATTGTTTCTTTTCAAGCAAGAAATCATCATATAGATAATCTTTTAGATTTTATGTTTCATATTTTGGGGAATGTAATTGTTAATTTGAACTGACAGGTGAGATGATCAGTGGGTTTGAGTTTTTACCTTTATCATTAACACCTGGGTTAAAACATGGATAGAGTTTCTCAGTGAAAGTCTGACCAGTGAAAGAGTAGATATGAGATCTGGAGCCCACGTCATAAAACGAGACCAGACCCTCCTCATAATCCACAAACACTCCCACCTTCTCAGGTGTCTTTGTGTGAGAGAAACCGACTGATAGATTATCAAAAGCTAAAAACTCACTCTGATCATTCAATACCATTATCCAGAGACCATCCTCAGGGCTCAGACTAATCTCCTTCCTGTTAATGGATTCTCTGGCCACTCCTAAATACCACTCAGTCTTTCCCTTCACCTGCACCTCATAGTAAAATCTCCCTGAACTGAATCCCTCCTTCGCCAGAACACCATTATCAAATCTCTTTGGGTTTTCTGGGACGTCCTGCTTAATATTTCCACGACTGACTTGTTTTCCATCATCAGACAGGAGGAGATATGGATTCGCTGTATCAGGATCCAGAGTCACATCCACTAGATCAGAGATTAGACATTATCAATAATTTTTTTTTTTTTTTTTTATGTATAATACAGACTATAACAATATAACATTGTATTGTAAGTGTATTGAAGAAAATGGTGTCAAGCACACAGTACCTGCAAACTTCTGTGCCCAGTCCAGCCCTGTGGAGACATTTGTATAGTTTGTTCATGGATAGTTACATCATGTCCCTTACATGTTGCTAAAGTAATTAAAAGCAATACTATGAGATGAGTGACAATGTGGATATAACTTTATATAGACAGGGTTTCTTGAGTGATTTTATCATACCAGCCTAATGCAACATGCTAACATACATTTAACATTTTACATTTAGCAGACGCTTTTACAGTCCATTCAGGCTATTCTGTAAATTTTTTTACCTAACAAGTGGGAATCGAACCCACAACCTTTTGCACTGCTAACACAATGCTCTACCACTGAGCATGACTTTTAAAATCTGAATAGTGTTTAAAAACACTAGACATCATACACTTGATGACTTTATAAATAGTTACAGAGGAAATACTGGCCATCATACACTAAAAGACTTAATATGGGTCCAAAATATCACACGTTTGATCTCTGATGACTGGATAAAGCTAAAAAAAGTCTGTGACCATCGCGGCAGGTTAGAACACGGTGTTAAATAAAGGGTGCTTCTCAAACAGAAGTCTGCGTCCTTCCTAGTTCAGTCCTTCAGAGGCTTTTAGGCTAGAGTCCTCATCCGGTCTGGTCTAGTAAGTATTTTGCATATGTTCCCGCCCTCATTATCATGGCACAAAAATACTAATAAAACAGAATTTTGGAAAAATACTTTGTATTACAAGTCTTTATATTATTTGGCTTTCTATTAATGCAATACAATGAATCACAGCCGTCTCCAGTGGCTTACATTATCAGCAGTTTAGTGTTAAGTGAGTAATTTACACCAAAACAAAAGATAACATCTATGCTTTCATGTCTGAAAACATTACTGTTGTCTTACATTTCATAATAAATTCAGACAAGCTCAGTACTGACTCGTTTTCCGTCAGTTTATTTTCGTGAATTGGAATGTATACAAAGGTTTGTGATTAATTGAAAGTCGCGGAGGATACATCCCATGCATCTTTCAAATTCAGCTGAATGAAGGTTGCGAAATGACGGCTGCCTTCCAAGGATCCTTCCGACTCAGACAGCCTTCAGCAACATTTGATAGGATGCAGCCTTCTGTTTGAGAAGCACCAATAGTTTGTGGTCTAAAGTGTACCACACACAACCTGAAAAGTGAAGTCAAAACATTTTGGTCGCCATCTGTGTCTGGCTGCAGTATACAGGTAACAAAGACTATATAATACCCAAGACGTGTCACTGTATAGTTTTGAATGGTGGAAAAATGCAATCTTCAATATAGCCGCTCTATTGAATGAAGCCCCGCCTTCTGAGTAAAAGAGCCAACCGCTAATCCTCGCATCACTGCAACTAGTGTTGGAAGTCCTGGTTGCTATAGAAACATTCAGCATTCTGAGATGTGTGCATGCACACTGGCTGGTCTAGCCTGAATAATTAGCTTTTTAAAATGCTATTTGAGCAAGAAAACATCTATGAGACAGCGGTTGCCATGATTTTGCCAAAGATGTTTTCCATCATTTCAGGTAGTTTTTAGCACACTGATGTATGTTCAAGTGTTCGTTTTTTAAATAAGTTTGCTTTTAGTTCGTTATTTAATGCTAAAAAAAAATGGGGTGTGAGTTTGCTATTGGGTCTGCAGGAGTTTGGGTGGGACTTTGATACCGCGGCTCCACCTCACGAACACTACTGCAGACTCTGGGTCCAAATGATGTCATTTTCGCAAGATGAGTGGCCAAACTGTTTTGACTTCACTTTTCTATGGAAGAAAGTGGAGACGCATCGTCCATCTTTTTTACAGTCTATGCTGTGGTAAGACCGACTATCACCAGCATATCACAGATTCACAGAACCCCAAATATTCCTTGAAAAAAAAAAATCACTATATTTAATGTTCACATACCAGTTTGACAGAGTTTTTCATTTAGTGTCTTGTGAGTTTTCTTCAGTTGAGTCAGAGCTCTATACAGAGGGAACACATCCACATCAGAGTCGATACTGATCTCAGTCCAGTTCTTGGTGTGTGGACGACTGCACAGGGTTGAGTACATCTACAGCAGGAGACAGAAGATTATTACATATGTACATTTTAGTTAAATTTTGTTAAATATATTTTACACAATAAAATATCTTATCTAACACAGTTAACATTTTTCCTAATATGGATTTATTAGTCTCATTCTGTTTTTCTATAATTTAAGACTAGTAAGAAAAAAATGGTCAAGTAGCTCACTAGAATTGGAAACAGTGCTTGTCCTGTAATATTCTCTATTCTCAGTGATGATACAGATGATGACAGACCTGTAGGAGGTGCAGATGATCGTCAGTGTGTGAGATCTGCTCCAGCTCAGTGTTTCTCTTCTTCAGATCAGTGATTTCCTGATGCAGCTCTTTAATGAGATCTTCAGCCTGTTTCTCTGCTGTTTTCTGCTGTTCCTCCATCATCTTCAGCAGCTCAGACTGACATCTCTCAATGGAGCGGATCAGATCAGTGAAGAGATCAACACTGGACGATTTCTCTTCCACTGTGTTCCTCTAATCAATGAGAACAATTAACTAAATAAATCACAATTAATCTATTATGTTATTAAATATATATTTAAAGAGATTCACTCAAAAAGGAAAATTATCTCATTTATTGACCTAATCTTTACTTGAAACATGATTTTTATTAATCCATTTATTTTAGCAAATTTACTGTATTACAGAGACTGAAATATTTTGAGGCATACCGTTATTAATTGGAATAATTTTCCCCTACTCACCTTTCTCAGCTCTGCTGAGTGCTGGATCTCTTGAATCTTCTTCATTCTGTTCTGGATCATCTGCTGCACGTCTGTCTGTGTCTGAAACAGCTGAATCTACAGACAGAGAAAAAGAGAGAGATCCCATCAAAGTCTGTCTTTGAATAATGATTTTGATGCTTAAAAATTGAAATTAAAAGGAAACCAAAATTATTATTGACTCCTCTTGGACTACATTAGTGTTTGTCCAATCCAACTGAATGAAATAAAAAGGACAATCCCTTGAAAAAGTCTTGCAATTTCAACACAGGGAAAAGAACTGCATTTCATGGTGAGTTTAAAGTGTTTTGTTTGTGACTCTTGCCTTCTTCTGTTGACTCTCCTCCTCTATAGGAACAGTGTTGTGAGTCCTGTGTTCTCCTTCAGTGCAGAACAAACACACACACGTCTGATCATCTCTGCAGAACAGCTCCAGAGGTCTTTCGTGTTTCTGGCATATATAATCCTCCAGATTTTCCACAGCGTTGATCAGTGTGTGTTTCTTTAGACATGGGACTCTGAGATGAGGCTCCAGGTGAGTCTCACAGTAAGAGCTTTGACACGTCAGGCAGGACTTCACAGCTTTCTGCTTTCTTTCATCACAGATGTCACAAAACACTTCAGGTTCTTCAAGATTGAGCTTCTCCTTAAAGTGTTGCACAACCTCTCTGAGTGTTGTATTAATCTTGAGATCAGGCTTTTTGTTGAATTGTTCTTTACAGAGTGGACAGAAGCAGGTCTGTGTGTTTGTCCAGCACTTGATCAGGCAGGTTCTGCAGAAGTTGTGTCCACATGGAGTGGTGACTGGATCAGTGAACACATCCAGACAGATGGAGCACTGGAGCTCCTCATTTAGTGGACCACTGGAGGATGCCATGCTGAAAAGATAAGTAATGACAATGTATCATCTTCGTTACTGCTTAGAGCAGTTTTGATAGTGATCGAATCATTAAGTTTGTGTATGGATCGGATGTTGCATTTTAAAAATGATTCTAACTAAAAGCTTGTATAACAATGTGAACTATGAACCACTGTTTATTTCAAAGGCAAAGCATCCATATAGTAATATGTGATGGATTCTGATGGGAAGTTAGGACAGAGTTCATGAATGTCAACTTCACTGAGCCTTATAAGCTTCACCCTCAACATCTGGTCTAAAACTGCTGGTCTGGTGCTTCTGATGGCTCTGTGGCACTGCAATGCATATTATTGTTGTCACGATTCGGCTACTGCTACTGTGGGGGAATAAGGAATCGAGGAGATGTCGAAGTAGATCAACATGGAATCATCTTTATTTATCCAAACAAGGGAACACAGGAGCAAGACACACACATAGCAGGGAGAACAGACATTTAACAGCCGACAGAGAACTGGGAACAGGGAACACTTTAAATACACAGAACAGGATAATGGGATGACAAGACACACCTGGGATCAATGGAATTTAAACTGGGAGCAAGAAGACCAAATAAGGGCATGGAAACACATGGGGAGCAAAACATACAAAACATGGAACAGAGTCTGACATAACGGGGTGGGCACTCTGGAGGTCCCTCAGGACAGACACAGAACAGTGGGCTTCCAGAGCAGTAACTGTTCAGTGCGCCATGGCGGATCAGCCTACTAGGCAGTCCACCCAACCCCACCCTCCCACTACGTCTCCACACCCCCACTACCCCCCCAAAAAACACTAGACCTAATACCTCCCTCCAAAAAATACTTGGGTAAATTTACGCGGCTGTACTCTTGGGCCTGGAGCCCTCCCTGGGCTTAACGGGTGATCTGGAGCCCTTTCCTGGGCTTAACGGGGATCAGGAGCCCTCCCTGGTCTTAACGGGGATCAGGAGTACACTTATGTGGTGCTGGCACTGAAGGGCACTCAGGAGGAGCAGGCACAGCAAAGGGCTTTCGAGAAGCCGGCACTGAAATTAATTTTGGGGCTGGAGCCGGCATTGGAGTGAGTTTTGGGGCTGGAGCCGGCATTGCAGCTTGCTCTGGGGCTGGAGCTGCCACTAAGGCGAGCTCTGGGGCTGGAGCCTACACTGGAGCGAGTGCCACATGAACATCCGGCAGACTTGCCACATTAATGTCCGACTGACTTGACTCGGGAACGGCCGGCTGACTGGAATTCTGTGCCGCCGGCGAGCTTGGGGTTGCCGTGGCCAGGGGGCTTGTTCTGGCTCAGGCAAGAACATTCTCCAGACACCTGAGGATTCCTTCCCTCCAGCTAAGTCCTGAGGGTGGAGTCATCAAAGGCCATAGCTGCGGCAATCCTGCAGAACTCCCAGGAATACATTACGAAGGGGAGATCTAGGCGAGCTAGGTCGATGAACCGAGCAGCCATTTTCATCGCCATGGGGAAAACAAGGAGAACTAAAAACTAAAAAAAAAAAAAAAAAAAACGGAAGACCAAACACGGGGAAAAATTGTGCCGCTTACTTTCAGTTTGGGTCGGCTGTTCTGTCACAATTCGGCTACTGCTACTGTGGGGGAATGCGGAATCGAGGATACGTCGGAGTAGATCAACATGGAATCATCTTTATTTATCCAAACAAGGGAACACAGGAGCAAGACACACACATAGCAGGGAGAACAGACATTTAACAGCCAACAGAGAACTGGGAACAGGGAACATTTTAAATACACAGAGCAGGATAATGGGATGACAAGACACACCTGGGAGCAGGAACTAAACTGGGAAATTAAACTGGGAGCAGGAACAGGAAGACCAAATAAGAGCATGGAAACACACGGGGAGCAAAACAGACAAAACATGGAACAGAGTCTGACAATTGGGTGGTAGAAGAAGAAACTAAATAAATTAAAGTTTCACAACAATAATTTAACAATATCACGAAAATACATTTTTATATATAAAAGACAACACAGAAAAGGGTGGAAGTGTAATATTTCAAACATATAACCTTCTAAATAAACACATGTAAACACGAGGCATCATTTTTGTTTAACAGAGTTATGATTTCCACTGGACTTTGTTCTTTCTGCCTGCAGTTCAAGTACTTCATGTTTCTGTCCTCTCTAAACTAACAGCACACTTCAGACTTTGATATACAACCAAATAAAGGACATACTTTACTAATATTCTGATACTACTTCATGCTATTAAACTAATGAACAAGCTCTTTACATTTCCATCACTTACCTGTGAGTGAATAACAGATCTGATCCTTAATTTTAGAGTTTCTGAATAAAATGTTGTTGAATGACTAAGCTTTTAGTTCATCTGTTAAGTTTCACTTTCACTCAACTGCAGTGACGTCATACTGTAGCCCCCACCCATATCATGAAGATGAGTGTGTAAACAGTGTAAGGAACTTATTTTAGAGTATTTGTCGTTTTGGTTAGTTCCTTTTCTGACAGTAGTGTCAAATATCAAGTTATCACAGTTGCAGCTATCATAATGTTTCACAATGAAATCTTTTTGGGTCTTGAACAAAGGGAAAATAATAACATTTATAAAGGCATTTGAAAATTAGCAAAAAAAGGCATGGTGAATAAAAAAATGTCAGCAGAGTGAACGTTTTCAGTTCATTTTATCAAGTTGAGCCTCATACTCGTGCAGTGAACTGTGGGATTGACAGCAGATCGGAGAACGTATTGAGAGCATCAAAAAGAGTTATGCTTGACTTTATTTAAATATCATGCAAAAAACGCATTTTGGTATTGCATTTAGGTGCAGTTAGGATATGTTAAGAATCAAAATATAACTTGTGCATTATATTCCACATCTTCTAAAATCATCTGAGGGACAGTTACTATTTCTGCGGTATTTGAATTGTAGCTATGCACATTTTCAGTTTGCATAAAATAATTTGATAGAAGGAATATACATTTATTTTCTTCTTCTTCTTTTTGCTTCTTTATCATCTGCAATTGACCAGAGTACAGCAGGCAGCCCTCATTTCTCAGAGTCCCAGAGGCTTGATGCTGTGAATGTGTTGTAAACACTGCACTCTGCTGGACAGAAGCTCATCTGCTGTGTTTCAGTCATGATCATGAGTGTCATTCTGTGTCAGATGTGGCCTGAATCCATTCACTATGGTGGCCGAGGGAGCTCAACGCGCTGCAACTTAAGAAAACACATGCAAATGGAAAAAAACACCAGCAAATGAAGAAAACATCTTCATCAGTTTGACAACACAAGTGTTGCAAATCCTCACAACACAGGCAAATTAAGAAATGTCCTGCAAATCCTGACAACACATGCAAATGGCTGAAAATCCTCACAAAAATTAACTGCCTGTGTTAACGCGCTAATTTTGGCACCACTAATATGTATATGTAGACTGTTAATTTTTTTTGAGCACCTGGGATGGTATGTTTTACTTAAAACGAGAAAAAAATTCTCTTAACACAATATATTTCGTTTCTTTGGCACAAACCCATTGTAATTGAACCTGATTACTATATGGAATGGAAGAATGCCAGATGGAAGGGTAGTTCGAGAAATATGCTGTAACCACCACCACAGCTGTCCATTTTTGTGGTCATCTTTATTTTCTACCAATACAAAAGCAACAGTTATTCTTTTTCCTGTTGGATTTTAATATTCTTCCAATACTTGGTATTGTGGCCATCTCCTCTTCTTGCTGTTGGCTGAGTAGAAGTCAAATGTTAAATTCATTACTCTAATTAAGAAATGCAAGAACATTTAGTTAGAGGTTGAGGATAGGGTTAGGGTGAAAAGAGCACCAGACTATGTGGAAAAAGCTGCTGCACACTGAAATAGACACTGAATGATATTTATTTAATATGTTGATTGTTTGTAAAGTCATGTAGCGTACACAGGCCCGGATTAACACAGTGTAGTGCCTTAGGGTGACCACATTTGAAGTGCCCAGCTCGACTCTGACTGGGGGAGGGGCAAATACACTGTGACCTGACCCAATCACAATTCTTTATATGCAAATATTTTATATTCTCTCTGTATATATTGTATCATTAACTGTTCATTTTGTATGTATCTGCATCTCTTCCAGCGAAATAATATAACATTAAAAAATATTTTAAAGGTCAGTAACACTTTATAAAAACTTTTGTTTATAAACCATTTAACAAACATAATAAAATGCATATAATAAACAATCATTAGTTACTATATAATGATTATTAGTTACTATATAATGACTAATGATAAGTAATATGAGATAATGTTCTTGTTAATGTTTACTAATGAACTTACTAAACATTATAATGATTACCATATGATTAGTTCATGTAAATTGAAATGATTACAAATGTCAGTAAACTTTTAGTTCATATGATCTTCATTTGTTTGTCTTTGTTTGTTGTGTAGACCTGTATTTAAACATCTTAACAAATAATCTATTAATTATTTGTTCATGTTTTTGCAGTCTTAAGTGGAAACTATTCATTATTTGCAAATGTTTATAAATGTTTACTAATCATTTAGTATCTTTATGGGTATTGGACTTTTGGCTAATGTAACAAGGTTTGTGTAAAGGGTGACTGGTTAAGTTTAGCTAAATGCTTGCTAAAGACATAAAAGACTGTAATTTCGGTGCAAAAAAATGTATTTTTATTGCCTCAAGACTCATTTGTCAGCCCTGTGTTCCTGTTGTGTTGTGTTTTGCTCCCCATGTGCTCCCAGTGACCCAGTTTCTCCCGTGTCTGACTGTGTTAATTTGATTCACCTTCGTTCTACTTGTTCCTCGTTTAGTTCCAGTTACCTTGTTTAAGCCCAGTGTTTTCCTGTGTCTAGTGTCCAGTGTTAAACGTAAATCCCCAGCACTACGTGTGTATTCCTTGTCCTTTGGATTAAAAAAAGACTGTTTTATGTAAATTCTCCCACGTCTCAGCATCTCCTTGCTCCAACACAGTAGGTACTCGTGACAACATTAGTATACTACTCTTCAGTATATCATTAAAAAGGAAATTCCATGAATCATTAATAAACAGGGGAAAATCATTTTTCAAAAGGAAATACTTGTTCATTTATCAAAACAATGTAATGTAAACAGACTGAACTGTTCCCTTATAGTAATTAAATTGATCCCTGTACACTGTTGACCCTTTAACCAACCCTTAAACCTACCGAAACCACCAAACCTGTCCCTAACCTTACTATTAAATCCAGAGCCGGACAGTAACGGAGTACATTTACTTGAGTACAGTACTTAAGTACAATTTTGAGGGATCTGTACTTTACTCGAGTATCATTTTTGGGGAGTACTCATGACTTTACTCAAGTACATTTGAGAGGCAAATATTGTACTCTTTACTCCGCTACATTTCTATCCATAACCATAAGTACCCGTTACTTCTTCGGCCCCATCCACACGGAGACGGAGTTTACCCCAATCCGATCTTTTTTCCCTCGTCTCAAGAAATATCCGCGTCCACACGAAACCGCAAAACGATGTAGTATATGCCAAGACCAGCATGTGGTGCTGTAATTCTGCCACAGAGATACACTAAAAACGGAGAAGACTTGGACTATGCTCATAAACCTTGGTCGTGGTACACAAACGAACATGGAACAATACATGTATTAATCTGTGTTAATGTTAGTTAATAAAAAGACAATCGTTCAGTGTTTGTTCATGTTTTTGTTGCTGTTACGTGACGTAGCGGTGTCTGATTAGGGCGAGACGTGGGCTGATGACTTCATCATTTCAGAAAATATACGGATTCGCCGTCCAGACGGAAACACAAAGGCGGCGTTTTCAAATTTATCAACTCTGGGACCCGGTTTCAAAAAACATCGGTTTCACTCTCCCAAAACGCCGGATCCGTGTGGACGAAACGCCTATATGATACAAAAAATTTGTGCGACGGAAAAAAGGAAAAATCTCGGAAATTTATTGTTTCCCTCTCAAACGTGATTGGATTGTGCAGGCGCCACTGATTTGGACACAGCCTTTCAGCAATCACATTCAGCTGTCCTTCATGACATTTGATTGAATTGAAGTACAGTACACACACACACAGAGTTGTCACACATAGATTGTGTGTGTGAGAATGGTGTTATTCAGCTGAAAGTGTTTTCTCCTGCCTTTGCCTGTATGTCTGTGAGAGGAAGGGGCTTAATACTGTCAGTCAAATCAGCTGAATTTAATTTTTTCCTTCTTTGTACGCTGACCTAAACACAGCTAATTAGCTGATTTTCTTTAATCATTATTATTTTCTCTTCTATGCTGCGTGTATAACACGGTCAGGTTCAGAGGTGTGTCAGAACATTGCTATATTGCCTTCTTTTTGCTGGTTTAGGTTTATTGATTTGATTGATGAAAAAACAGAGAAACTCACATGTACACACAATTCTTAGCTTAATTTTCTTTTCTGATATTACACATTAATGTAAGCTGAGCATTTTCTTTGATGTTCTTGTGTTTAACACAGTCAGGTTCAAATGTGCAAAAATTCCATTAAAACTCTAGCAGAGGTTTGTCAGAGTGTTGCCATTGTGCGCAAGTGAGAAATGTTAAATAAAGCAACATGGTAAAAAGATGAAAATTACTTGATTTTATTTTCAATTCCTTTTACATTCTCCAAGGTATTAACATTAAAAAATTTTAATACTCCATGTAGGACGTTTCTGTACATAAATGTAAGCACTGTGGCAGTAGTAATGCAATATTTAGAAAATGTACTCTTGTACTCTTGATACTCAAGTACTTTTAAAAACAAGTACTTTAGTACTTTAACTTAAGTAGACATCTGACTGTAGTACTTTTACTTGTACTTGAGTAAAATTTAGCAAGGGGTATCAGTACTTTTACTCAAGTAATGAAGCTGTGTACTCTGTCCGCCTCTGGTCAAATATAACAAAACGGTGAGGCAAAGCTGACGTCTATTCGCGAAAATGTGCTTTGATGCGCTTGTTTGAAAACTTGTGATTAAAGCGCCACTCAGCGGTCAAAAGCTGCAAATGCACTTTGCAGACGCCGCAGCGGCGGTACGAGCAGCGGTAGAACCAACGTTTTGGATGGCCACCTACTGTATATGATAATCAATCTTTTACGTTATTAAATACATATTTAAATAGATTCTCTTAAAAAGGAAAATTTTCTCATCTACTGACCTCATTGTTACTTGAAACATGATTTTTTTTAACCCATTTATTTCAGCACATTTATTGAAGGGGTCATTTGATGCAATTTCAAGTTTTCCTTTCTCTTTGGACTGTTACAAACTGTTCGTGCATAGATGAGATCCCTAAAGTTGCAAAGACTAAAGTCTCAAACCCAAAGAGATATTCTTTATAAAAGTTAAGACTCGTCCACGCCCTCCTAAAACGGCTCATTTAAAGCTCGCCCCTACACGTCTACGTCATGATGTGGGAAGATTTGCATAAAGCCGCCCAAATGTTCACGCAAAGAAAGAAGGAGTAACTTTGATTCTCTCTGTTGCCGCCGGCACCATGTCGTGGAGATGCTGTGTGTTTCACTGTGTAAGCGAAAATACTTGGTTTGGCCTTCCAAAAGAGGACACAACTAGAAATCAGTGGTTAAGTTGTATTTACAACACTGTTCCAGAACAGTTCAATCCAAATATACAGATGTGACAAAGCTTCCAAAAGAGCCATTTGTTGCAT
The DNA here is from genome assembly GCF_018340385.1 of Cyprinus carpio. Classification (NCBI taxonomy): domain Eukaryota; kingdom Metazoa; phylum Chordata; class Actinopteri; order Cypriniformes; family Cyprinidae; genus Cyprinus; species Cyprinus carpio. Next base: position 21,604,096 of record NC_056594.1, on the reverse strand, counting down.
CCAGTGCTACTCTACACCAGCGGATCTCAATTCCAGTCCTCGCGCCCACCAGCTCTGCAAATTTTGCACGTCTCTCTTTGTTAACACACCTAATTCAGATAATCAGCTTGTTAGAAGTGAGCTCCGTGCATGAACTGTGTTCCCATTGACATGGTCCCCTACACAGTGTTCATTGTTCAATACTCCCTAAGCAGGGGAAATCTGTTGAAGTTTACTTCACTTCGGAACATTCATTCACAGATTTGCGCTGCGCAACGTCTTCACACACGGACAAGTGTGACATCATATACCTCTGTAAATAAATACAATTTAAATTCACGCCTCACACACTTCAGTGCACTTTGAATGGAACATATACATTAGCTTCAAACTGGAATCATGGCGGAATATCCTGTGATGTCCACTTCACAGGGCACTTATGTTTGAATATAACAAACGTCTGAAGCGATAAGAGAGACATACAAAATGTGCAGAGCAGGGGGCGCGAGGACTGGAATTGAGAACCGCTACTCTACACTGCGCGTTTGAATCTCAGTAGCAAATCCTTTACATATGTAAATGTGCTTACAGTCTGTGAGTCAGAACAGCTGGCATTGTAGTCTACTTTCCCAGGATCAGGAAACAGTCCTCCATAAAATGTGCTGCACACTAAATATTTGGATTGAACTGTTCCGGAACAGTGTTGTAAATACAACTTAACCACTGATTTCTAGTTGTGTCCTCTTTTGAAAGGACAAACAAAGTATTTTCGCTTTCACAACAAAATAGCATCTCTGCGACATGGCACCTGTGGCAACAGCAAGAATCAAAGTTATGGCTTCTTTCTTTGGGTGAACATTTGGGCGGTTTTATGCAAGTCTTCTCACATAGTGACGTAGACATGTGGGGGCGTGTTTAAAAGAAACTTCCTCGTGTGGTAGACTCTTAACTTTGATAAAGAATATCTCTTTGGATTTGAGACTTTAGTCTTTGCAACTTTACAGATCTTCTTTATGCACCAAGAGCTTGTAACACTACAAAGAGAAAGGAAAACTTGAAATTGCGTCATATGACCCCTTTAATCAAACAACAAAAGTTGTTAAATAAATGTATATGTGTTTAATAAAACTATTGCATCTGAAAAATTAGTTTATTTAATTTGCATCATTCTCTATTGTATTTGTCTTATTGTTTGTTATTTACTTATTTGTTCTTTTTATAGGCTATTTATTTACAGACTATTTTCAAAAGGAATTGCAAATTGATTTTTTTAATTCCATTTTCCAGATGTGGATGCATAAATTGTGACATATTCCAATCGCAACTGCAAATCTTGCATTAACGTTTGCGTTTTTGCTTTCGTGAATGCACAGTGACTGCCAAATTTCAAATGGAAAAACAAAGTCCATTTGCAAATGTATTTGCCATGTTTTATGAGTTATGGCCCTGTCACATTTAAACAGCAATATTAATTACGATGTCTGCTTTTTCACTCTCTCTGTGTTGTGTGTGTAGCTGCCAAAACTCAAATGGAATCAGTTCCTTTAGCATTTGAATTTCTGACGCCTTACACAGAAACCTGTCAATCAGTGTCAGGGGCGGGACTAAACTATGGGCCGTGTTTGTGTTGGGAAGTAACCAGCTCATTTAGTGGACCACTGGAGGATGTCAAATGTTTTTCATAACATTTCATAGGTCATTTTTGTTTACACTGTCAGAAATAAAATGTACTAAATTGTATTTTAGCAAATCAATCATACAATAACCACAAAAATACACATACTCACTTTAATGCACGTAGCTATGCACACTTTAAGGTTAGATAAGGTACAAAGGTGAACCTTTGAGAGTACCTCATTAAAAATAACCATGGTGTGTTACATAAGTACTAAACCGGGCATTTCCTCTGAGCAGAGAGTGTGTGACAGTCATCAAACCTCCACAGAGTCTCTGGGTTCAGACTGTAACGCTGGAGAACAGCAGATGCTGCAGACGCCACTGAAGATGTGCTCAGACACACTGCTGGACTGCAGGAAGATGATGAAGATGAAGAGAGAAACAGCTGAGGAACAACAGAGCCATGATGAAGATGAAGTTTCTATTCCATCAGGTAATTTTTTTCCTTAAGTGTTTTTACCTTTTTCAAGTCAGTACCTGATGCAAGTAAAAAGCTTCAAAATCACTCAAAAGTTGCTTTTAAAGTCAGCTCACTCGGGGGCATTGATTCACTGATATTACAGTCAAACTAGAGTAAAAAAGCTTTGTGAAGTCTTCTAACACTGTCAGTTGTCTTATAAGAATATTTACTTGATTTAAGACTCATGAACACTAGATCATAATTCACTACTTAATATAAAACTGTTGCAAGTCAACAAAAAAGATCCTCCATGTTTTATCCTAATCCTTTTTATCTGTAATAATGTTTATGTGAGTAAATTGTAATAAGTTTAAATCAAGTATAATAGCAAGCAATTTAGTTTTAGTTTGTTATAATTATAACACAAAATACTATTTAAATAAAATCATAAAAAATAAAAATCAAAAAGTGAATATTAAAAAAAATAATTTTTAAAAATCAAATAAAAGAAAACAAATGAAGAAATTTCTTTACAATATAGAACACTGGAATGTGTGCGTATTAAGTAAAATTTTATATAAAAATGTTATATAAACACATAAAAATAAATCAAAGCAGGTTTGAAAGGCTGAAAATTAAATATGAATTTATAAAAAAAAAATGATGTTATCATTATGAAAAATGAAAGCAAACAAATGTATTGATTAGAATACAATAGAATTAGAATAGATTTAGAAAGTTAGCTTTTGCTGGTAGATGACTTATTTGAAGAACCAAAGATAGTACTGAACTAATATATATATATATATATTTTTCTTTTTTTATTAATCACCTTTTGTGCACTTGTAAAACTTTTCTTATCAAATGTGTTTGTTTTTCAATAGAACCATATTGATCATGGTTCTTAGACTCATAGACTCATTAATTTAAAGTTATATAAACTAATTGTGAAAATATATTTTCAATTTGGAATGTGAATTCCTTTTTTGGTTTTGAGTTACATATTCTTTTCCTTTAAAAAACTGCACATGCATAGTTAATATTTTCAGATGTTTCATATTTCAGGAAAATCACTTTGTCTCAACTGACAGGTGAAATTATAAGTGGGTTTGAGTTTTTAGCTTTATCATTATCACATGGGCTAAAATATGGATAGAATTTATCAGTGAAAGTCTGACCAGTAAAAGAGTAGATATGAGATCTGGAGCCCACGTCATAAAACGAGACCAGACCCTCCTCATAATCCACAAACACTCCCACCTTCTCAGGTGTCTTTGTGTGAGAGAAAATGACTGCTGGATTATCACAAGCTATATACTGATTCTGATTAATCAAAATCATTGACCAGAGACCATCCTCAGGGCTCGAACTAATGTCCCTCTTCCTGTGAACGGATTCTCTGGCCACTCCTAAATCCCACTCAGTCTTTCCCTTCACCTGCACCTCATAATAAAATCTCCCTGAACTGAATCCCTCCTTTGCCAGAACACATGAAACATCTTCAAATCTCTTTGGGTTTTCTGGGACGTCCTGCTCAATATCTCCATCACTGACTTGTTTTCCATCATCAGACAGGATGAGATATGGATAAGCCGTGGCAGGATCCAGAGTCACATCCACTAAATGAGAGATTAGACATTATCAATTAGCTTCACAACAAATGTTATCATTTGTTTATAACACCATTATAAATTATTTTAAGTGAACTGAAGAAAATGGTGTCAGTCAAACTGTACCTGCATACTTCTGTACACACCCCAACCCTGTGGACACAGATGACATTATAATGTAACTAATTCTGTATAGGAATATTTCAGATAAGTGATTTTATCTATAAAATTTTATCTCTTGTTTACTGAGAAAAACCTATAGAAACTACTCCAACTTAACAATTTGCACTCAGTTTAAATAGATTTTATCCCAAGTTTTGTCTTAATACTACCTAATTTTAACAGCTATGAGACACTAAAATAAATTTGGTAAAGTCTATATAATTTGTCAATGCTGTACACAGTTAATTGTCAACAAAAGCAAATATGAACATTTTTAAGGTAAGCTTTAAATAACTAACTTTGCAAACATGTATGATCAGATAAGAAATAACTTGTCACTGCACTGATTTTAATAAAACTGTTGCTCATTGAGTGGAGCAATATTCACTTAATTTATGTAGCTATCTACATAGACCACAGGACATTCAGAGTCATGTCAAAATGCAACAAATTGTGCTACAAATTAAAAAGTCCTTAATGCTGTCATCATATGATTGGTAAAGTTGAAAATTGGGGTGAATCCTCTTTGGCAGATATCAAAAGATATTCTGAAATGATTTGTCTACATAAAAACGCAGCCACAAATTCAGCCTCTGTGTTTCCTCCCACTCACCACCAAAGGGTCCCTGTCACCTGAGTTTTGACTCCATTTCCGATTGCCCCATACCTGGAACCGATTACCTTCCACCTGTTTCCCATTACCTGGACTATTTGAGCTGCACACACACATTCACTCTCTGTGAAGTCTTGTTTTGTGCAGGCTGATCCTTCATTGTTTTTGCATTGCCTGTGTTTGATCTCAGACTGTTTTCCCCTGTTTTGATTCTTGCCACATGCCTTTTGTATAAGCCCTTTTTGCCTGGATTACACTTGTGATTGTTTGCTGCCTGGCTCAACCTTGTGTCTGTTTTTGACCACGTCTTTGTCTTGGCTTGGATGGTACTATTGCTGGTGATTGACCACTGTATGAGGTCAGCTTTGCGCATGCGCAGTCAGAAGTGACAAACACGGAAAAGCAGGGGAGAGAACAAAACAAAACAACGGTCACGAATAAAAAGTACAAAACGAAGATTTGTAAAGAAGAATATTGGAGGAATTCGATATAAGCCAAGAGGAGACTGGTTTTCCTTTTCTAAAGTAAGGAAACTTTGTTTCATTTGCTCCTGTTAACAAACGCTGGTTTTCACGAGACTCATCGCTCATGCACAACGGCGACATCTTTTGTCATCTGCCCGAAACTATTGATGCAAGCTAGATTTAAGTGATTATTACGTTTTGAATATGGATATTTTTCTTACAAAAACACATTGATTTGCTACAGGAGGCCTTTGTTCACCCCCCAGAGCCATGTGAGACACTTTTATACGGATGGATGCGCTTTATTTCACTTCTTTTGGACTGATGCATGCAACAACCGCTGACTGCCATTAAACAGCTTGGAAGATCAAAGACAATTTTACATACTGTATAACTCCGACTTGGATTCGTCTGAAAGAAGGAAGTCATATACGCCTAGGATTCCTTGAAGGTGAGTAAATAATGAGCTAATTTTCATTTTTGGGTGAACTATCCCTTTAAGCCCTTCCATATTAATAGAGATTCAAAGATGTTGACTTTGCAGTAAAAACAGTAATTATATTAGAAGAGATACAATGGGAGTAATTTTTGGTTTTTCTACACTGTACTTGATGTTCACATACCAGTTTGACTGAGTTTTTTATTTAGAGCCTCCTGAGTTTTCTTCAGTTGAGTCAGAGCTCTATGCAGAGGGAACACATTCACATCAGAGTCAATCCTGATCTCAGTCCAGTTCTTGGTGCCTGGACGCCTGTTTAGGGATGAGTGCATCTACAGCAGGAGAGAGAAGACTCTTAAATGTGTTAATTTTTTATTTTTAATGACATTCGTTCATAATGAAAACTATAATAGAATCTGAATTATACTAAAATAAAACTGCTCAGTGCAGGAGAAAAAAAAATCTTTCAAAGATATGTATTGTAAAAGAAACAAAAACATCTACAGATGCAAATAGATAAATTGCACTAAAATAAACATGTGTTTTACCATATTTTTGCAATATTCTGCAGCATCTTACCTTTACCCATTTGCCTAATGTGATTTTTTTTTTTTTAACTGCGTCTTTATGTTCTGTATGATTTCTAAAGCATGGTAAAAATAGTTAAAACCTTTGTCTTACCATTTAACTGACAACAGCTCATCAGGTTTGTAAGTGTTTTCCTGTAATATTCTCTATTCTCAGTGATGAGACAGATGTTGACAGACCTGCAGGATGTGCAGATGATCGTCAGTGTGTGAGATCTGCTCCAGCTCAGTGTTTCTCTTCTTCAGATCAGTGATTTCCTGCTGCAGCTCTTTAATGAGATCTTCAGCCTGTTTCTCTGCTGCTTTCTGCTGTTCCTCCATCATCTTCAGCAGCTCAGACTGACATCTCTCAATGGAGCGGATCAGATCAGTGAAGAGCTCAACAATGGACGATTTCTCTTCCTCTGTGTTCCTCTAATCAATGAGAACAATTAACTAAATAAATGACAATCAATCTATTATGTTATTAAATATATATTTAAAGAGATTAACTCAGAAAGGACAAATCTCAGATCTACTGACCTCATTACATTTTTAACCCATTTATTTCAGCACATTTATTATGCAGACTGAAACATTATGATATTATCAATTGGAATATTTTTCCCCACTCACCTTTCTCAGCTCTACTGAGTGCTGGATCTCTTCAATCTTCTTCATTCTGTTCTGGATCATCTGCTGCACGTCTGTCTGTGTCTGAAACAGCTGAATCTACAGACAGAGAAAAAGAGAGAGCTTCCATCAAAGTCTGTCTTTGAATAAGGATTTTGATGTGCTCTTCAAAATTGATGAAAACAAAATTATTTTTATTATTGACTGGACTCCTTAGTGTTTGCCAGTAAACTTGAAATGAAAGTGCAATCCCTTGAATAGTGCAATTTCAACACAGGGAAAAGAACTGCATTTAATGGGAGTTTAAAGTGTTTTGTTTGTATCTCTTGCCTTCTTCTCTTGACTCTCCTCCTCTATAGGAACAGTGTTGTGAGTCCTGTGGTCTCCTTCAGTGCAGGACAGACACACACACGTCTGATCATCTCTGCAGAACAGCTTCAGAGGTCTCTCGTGTTTCTGGCATATATAATCCTCTAGATTTTCCACAGCGTTGATCAGTGTGTGTTTCTTTAGACGTGGGACTCTGAGATGAGGCTCCAGGTGAGTCTCACAGTAAGAGCTTTGACACGTCAGGCAGGACTTCACAGCTTTCTGCTTTCTTTCATCACAGAAGTCACACAACAGCTCAGATTTTTCTAGATTGAACTTCTCCTTAAAGTGTTGCACAACCTCTCTGAGTGCTGTATTAATCTTGAGATCAGGTCTTCTGCTGAAGTTTTCTTTACAGAGTGGACAGAAGCAGGTCTGTATGTTTGTCCAGCACTTGTTCAGGCAGGTTCTGCAGAAGTTGTGTCCACATGGAGTGGTGACTGGATCAGTCAACACATCCAGACAGATGGAGCACTGGAGCTCCTCATTTAGTGGACCACTGGAGGATGCCATGACTGACAAAACAAACAATATACAATCCACTCTGCTTAGATTAACAACTTTGATAATACTAAGGTACATGTAAATATCTGGCCCTTCAGAAGTAGCTGTGTATTCTGACAAAATATATCCCAGGTGACATGTAATTTACAAATCTCATTGAATCTGTCTGCTTCTTTTGACACCCACATCTCCTGCACTGATGAATAGTTAAACTGGGGTAAATTGCTTTGGACTGTGTTCACTGTTTGTGGTGCTTTCCAAGTTCTTTAACAACTAACAACTGTAGGCTACACGGGTATGACTGTAAATAAGAACGTAAATTCTTATTAGTCCGTTAAACTAGTTAAACTTGTTGGTTAACTTACATATTTCCCCTGCAAAAAGCTGAAGTTAAAGTCATTTCATGATCATGCCCATGTTTTACCTCATTCAAAAACATAAAGGTAACAAAATAAGGTCATTTTATGTTTGGAGTGGAAATAATACAGTAAGCCTTCTAATAAAAGTAATTATAAGTTAAACTAGTAACCAGTGTTTATACCAAAATCAAAGAATTTAATATTCATTTCTGTCCTGTCGGAGACAAAAACAAAATACTGAAAATAGTGTATTCTAAATGCATCTTTCTTTACATTAAACAGATCATAAAATAATGTTCTTTCTGTATACAATACACAACACAGCTAGAAAGGGTGACATTAGTAGCTAATTTTTCTTTCTTTCTGGCTAATTGTAGCAGTATTATGGCCATTCTTTAATTTAATGTAGTCTGCTGTTATTATGATTATTTACATGTTTTTGGACATATGTCTGCAGTTCAAGTACTTTATGTTTCTGTTGTGTTACATGACAGCAGATATAAAACTTAACTTAATAATATTAAGATACTATTTCAGAAATAAAAACTACTAAACAAGCTTTTACATTTTCATCACTTACCTGTGAGTGAGTATAAGATGTAATGATTAAAGTCAGTGTCTGAATAAAGAGGTTCTTGTTTGATGAAGCTGCCAGCTCATCTGTTATTAGTTTCACCTTCTCTAAATTTATTAACTCACCTGCAGTGATGTCATACTGTAGCTCCACCCATAATCATGAATATGGAGCAGTTCTACGGTGACCAGATGTCCCATTTTTCCCGGGACAGTCACATATTTCAGCTCTATTTTTATTTAGAAAAAGTCAAAAGTATTCCATCTAGGTAGTGTTGAAGGTAGGCAAGCTTGTCTTAGAACAAAATTACCATCCAGTCTCAATTAGTTATCGATTAACTTGCAGTTAGTAAAAAAAGGGGGGGGGGGGGGTGTGCTGAATAATACACATCAAAGCTCAAAATGTCCATCGTGTGGATCATTAAATGTTGATCAAAATATCCGTCGTGTAAATACCGTTGATTATGGCTTACAATGAACGTAAACAGGTGGGTGAAAACAGGATGTGTGTCAGTATATTACATCCATGAATTTGGTCTTAAAGGGACAGCAGTCTAATTAGTCAAGTCAAGTCTGCTTTATTGTCAATTCTTCCACATGTACAGTACATACATACAGAGAATTGAAATTGCGTTACTCTCACACCCTTGGTGCATACAGATAACACTAACAGTAGAACATTAAACACAGATAAAATATAAAATACAAATATACAATAAGGTCATGTAAAAAAGATAAGTAAAGCAGCACACGGCACATGGCAGATAGAGTGCAAACCAGTAAAGTAAAGAAACAGTGCAGATATAATTATTATACTCCAAAAGTGCCTATTCAGTCTGATTAAAGTGACATAAATCTCAGAGAGCAGTTCATTATTTAAACTGACAGAGAGGTAGTTGAAGTGCGTGTGTGTGTGTGTCAGTGCGTGTGTGTGTGTGTGTCAGTGCGTGTGTGTGTCTGGTGCAGGTCACAGTGTGTTAGTTGGAGCTGGGGGGGTGGGGTGGGGGGGTGGACTGAGGTTCAGAGTTCAGTGGTGCATGGGGAAAAAGAGGGGAGGGGGGGGGGCAAGGTTGGGAGGGAGTTCTGCTTCCTGACAGCCTGATGAATGAAGCTGTCCTTCAGTCTGCTGGTCCTGGCCTGGAGACTCCGTAGTCTCCTCCCTGATGGCAGGAGACTAAAGAAGCTGTGAGTCAGGTGGGTGGGATCACCTGCAATGTGAGGGCTTTATGGGTGAGACAGGTTCCATAAATGTCCTGGAGGGAGGGGAGTGTGGATCACAGCAGCTCTGCTGCTTTATCAGATAAAATAAAAAAATGCCTTCATCTGAAGACAGTCGGTTCCCGTCAAAGATACGCATTTTGATTTTAAAACATGCAGAACTCATGTTTATTCAACAAGGTCAAACTGTCAAAGACTTTTGGAAATTCTATTTGTGGCAGTCAGTGTTGATATTGTGGTGGGCTGCTAAATACTGGTAATGTTTATTGAAATTTTGGAAATGTTTAAAAACCAATACCAAAAAAAATTAAAAAAATTAAATCAAAACAAATCAATACATATATATTTATATAAAGCAAAAAACAAAAAACGATTGCGTCAAAGCAACTGAACAACATTAATTAGGAAAACAGAGTGTCAATAATGCAAAATGACAGTTAAAGGCAGTTCATCATTGAATTCAGTGATGTCATCATGCAGCTCAGTTCAGTTTAAACAGTATCTGTGCAATAATTTGCAATCAAGTCAACGATATCGCTGTAAATGAAGTGTCCCCAACTATCACAATATATACTGATATTAAGTCATTGTCCAGCCCCTAATTGAAAGCTACAACATTTCTACATTAAAATGGGATTTAATTTCTTGACATTTTAATTGATTTTTCATCATTTTCTGTTCACTTGAGACTCTCAGAGGGGAGCTGCCCGAAAATCCTACACCTGTCTACAGTGTGGAAAGATTTTTAACCATAAAGGACACTTTAATGTGCACATCAGAGTTCACACTGGAGAGAAGCCTCTCAAGTGCTATCAGTGTGGAAAAAGTTTCACATGTGCAAATGGCCTCAAAGTTCATCTGCACACTCACTCTGGATTACGGCCGTTTAACTGTGTTCAGTGTAATAAGACATTTACCTCCTCATCAAACCTTCAAAGACATCTGGAAATCCATGCAAATAAGAAGCCTTACAAATGTTCTTTCTGTGGAAAGGGCTTTTCATGCCGTCCACTTGAAACAGCACCAAAAGAATACTGGAGAGAAACCTTACAAGAGCTCACATTGTGGAAAGAGTTTTCTTGCATAAGGAACCTAGAGGTCACAAGAGAAGGTCCATGCTGGAGAGGACATAAAAAAATTACTTTGAAATTAAGATAAAGCATTTCTTCCACAAGAGTAAAAGCATCTGAGAGGGACATTTAGTCAAATTAGTGGTGAAATTTTACTTTTTTAAAATTGATTTTATATTTAATGCATGCATGTTGTAAAATGATACCTGTAAGCTGATTGTTGTAATAAAAATTGATGCCTGGAATATAAATCATTGTCAGTTGTCTGGACAAACACTGTACGAGCGAACACGTTACCGAAGCACGAATCTAGCGTTTTAAATGTCAAAGGTCATTTTGAGGATTCTGTAGGTTTATCAAGCAAAGATATGTATTGTTTTTTTTCCATGTTAAAACTATTTAAATGAACGTGCAAAACATACACGTCAGGACTTTTATAAGCTAGTAAAATTCATTAGTCTTTATCATCACATTTTGGAAATGTAAAACTATATGGTGTCGTTTCAAAGTACAGCACTAATTAGGAGACTCTCTGGTAAACTCTTAAAAAAGCAAGTTAGAAAAATCATATAATGTACAATAATGCCAACTTATCTGGAAAGAGGATTGATTAATTTACAGAGACTGGGCATTTCTGCACCCCCTGAGCACAAGCGATGGGCATGGCAACTATTCAGCCAAGAAGTGCTCATATTCAAGTTCACCCGAGTAAAAAAACACGTGCAAACAAGCAAACGTGCGGAAACGGCGAGTATAAACCATAATTTACAGCTTTAACTCGAGTTTGTCTTTTTGTAGATGTAACACATCAGAGCAGGGGTCTCCAAACTCGGTCCTGAAGGGCCGGTGTCCTGCAGGGTTCAGCTCCAACCCTAATCAAACACACCTGAGCCAGCTAATCAAGCTCTTACTAGGCATGCTTGAAACTTCCCGGCAGGTGTGTTGAGGCAAGTTGGAGCTAAACTCTGCAGGACACCGGCCCTCCAGGACCGAGTTTGGAGACCCCTGGATTAGAGACTATTGAATTCTTGTGCTTCGTGAATTTGTTGGAACTGAGGATTGTTGTTGAGTTTGTTGGTGTGATCCTGTGGATTTGAATGGGTTTGTCCATCTGAATCAGATCCATCCAGCCTTACAGGGGAAATCAGCCGAATACGTCCTGATCATATCATTTAACGGTGCGACAGCAACTTCCAGTTCAACAGGTTAAGGTGTGGTACTTTCATCTTTGTGGTTGTTGTAATATCAATACATGAATTTTCATAAAATTATGAAACGAAAACCATTACAATATTTGTTGTGGGGAAAATATAAAATAAACATATTTTATATCGATATCAGTTGTCGTATAATTTTCATTACAGCTAACAATTGTGTGACTAGTGAAGTTATACTTTGTTAACAGGGAGATGAGTCAGTGAAGAGCATGAGATTAGACATATCACCCCTGATAATGATCATAATTTCAATGTATAATCTGCTGAGATTTCGAACCTTATGTAGACTGTAACATTTCACTTCTGAAATAACTTTTTTTTTTAATTAACAGAAACAATGCAATGTGAATCATAACAAAAACACAGAGGTGAACAAATTTGGGCACACCAATGAAAGTGAGCCAGGTTTGATGGCTGTGGAGCATGGACAGCCTTCTTAGATTTTCGGTGATGTTCAAATCTGGGGACATTCTGGAACATTGTATCTTTTTGTATCATTGTATCTATTTTTTAGACATTATAACTCCCTGCAATTTTGTTCTCATCTGACCAAATTTATTACATTAAACATTCTCTGCAGTTTTTATTATATTTTAAGTTTGTTGTTTGTTGTTAACCAAACAACATTTTATATTTTAAGTTTGTTGTTTGTTGTTAACCAAACAACATTGGACCCTATAGACTTTCTTTGCATGTACAAAAAATAAACACTAAGACATTTTCCCCAAATATATGGACAAGAGGAGTGAGTACATAATTAAAGAATTATAATTTTAAGTGAACGGTCCCCTTAGTCGCTGGGTTTGCGTGATAATTCCTCTTCACCACAAGATGGCAGCACCTCCAAACATGAGTTGGGGCTCAACATGGTTCAGGGCTTGCGTATGACATAAAAAACACATGACTAGTGTTTGCATGCACAGAAAACCCAGACAATCTACTACATTTGTCAAATGTGCAAAATACAACCTGAGGACACTGTGTGAGGTCACCTTGACCTACCATTTCTCATGCAACAAATTACATAATACCTGCTTTATTTCTAAGATGAACTAACTAAAACAGCATGTTGAACCCTATGCAGGAGGCAAGGATAAGCATTTCCAGAACAGCACAGTGTGTTCATCTGCAAACTTCACATTTTGGTAGAATCCATACTAAAACCTCCAAGTGCTGACTTAAATTAAATTAAATTACACTGAACCTCCCAGAGTCCACCTTGAAACAAAGTCATGTGTACAAGCTTCTGGACGGAGGCAGCCAGTGGTGAGGAGGATGAATTTCACCAGGTGAGTTCTCAAGTTTTCTTTCAGACACTGTGTAAGAAGCTGCATATTCAATATATTTGATCAACTTTCCTGAAAAGATTTTGAAACAAGAAGTAACAATTAAAGAAGGTTGAACAAATATCCAAGAACACATTTCAGAAAAAAGTTCCATGAATGTTGTATAAATGTTTTTGTGCTCAGGATCTGAGAACATTATGAAAGAGGAGATAACATGAAAGGGATAGTTCACCCAACAATGAAAATTCTGTCATCATTACTCACAGTCAAGTCTAGGAGTTTCGTTCCTCATCATTTGCTCACAAAAGAAGAAATTTTGAATAATGTTGGTAACCAAACACTTGTTGGCACCCATCCACAGTATTTTTTTTACATACTATAGAAGTCAATGGCTACCGTTAACTGATTGGTCACCAACATTCTTCAAAACATCTCTTTTAAAAAAAATGATGACAGAATTTACATTTTCATTTCCTTTTAATGTTAAGAATGTTGAGAATGGATGATTCATAATACTTTGTTCATAACTTTGAGAGAACCTTGCCGGAACGTTCTGAGAATGTTCCCTGTGAGCTGGGGGAGTGTTTGGTTTGCTCCAGATACTGCAGTCTGTCTCTGCACTCAATGGAAGATTTCCTAGCAGTCAGTCACATGATCTCTCAGCCTCGCGCGGCTCCGGTCCAGAAGCCTCTATAGGAGGTGTGAGATTCCCTATAGCAGCGTGAGGCCGAACCCCCGGACTCTTCCGCTTACTGTAACCATCTCCTGATGGATTCTCCACAGTCTGGAGGTGATTATGCTGGGAATGATTCAATTTAATGCAGTCAAGTCTGTCCATTAACTAGCCTTGATTATAACAGTTCTCTGGAAAACTGGACTGTGATTAATCAGTCCTGAGATTCATTGTATAATATTTCCACATCTGTGATAGTCTCATGTCAATGAAATTATTTAAATTCACTTAAATATTTATTATTCTATTTTACAGTATACAATGAAAGACAAGTACCATAGTATTATCATCTGATCTTACATTAAACATGGTTTCATGGTTTTCGCTCCATATTCTGGTTCATAATATCATTTTAATTCATATAAATATATTGCTTTGCTATATCAGGATACTGAACACCCAGTTGGGTTTTTGTTATTTGTATATATTTATTTATTATTTATTTATATATATACATTTTACAGTGAAGATCATGGTGCTTGGCATTCATTGTATAATGACGTTAAACATAGTTTTATGGTTTTTGCTCTGGGTGATAATAATATAATTTTAATTTAAATAAATTTTCATTTTTTTCCCCTTTAATTGTATTCATATATTCAGCACCATGGTAAATGACTACCGTATTCATATACCAATACATTTTCATGGTACTCCAAAATACTTCAAAGAATGCAGTGGTATTACCATAGTACAGGTCCAAAAAACATGGTACTACCATGCTTCTGTACAATTACCATATTCATATACCATTGTATTTGCAAGTTTTACCACTAGTACTATCAGTAACTCATTTGATGTCATGGACCCCTTAAAAACAGACTTGTCTAATGGATGCAGCAGTTTTAATGGAGTGTTTGATTCTGTCTCTCATTGTCTTCCTCTTGTTTTCCAGATCACGGTGCAGATTGAAGTTACATGTTCTGTCATGGAGGAAAACCTTTCTATGTCTGCCTGAGGCCACACAGATCAGCCTGAGATTCATGTTGAAGTTTAATTCATGCTCTGAATTGATAAACGTCCTCTCCGCCGCACACATGTGAGTACATGCACACACAAAAGCAGGATCACTTATAAATTTAGTTCATGAAGATTAATTAAATCATGTTGCTGATGTGACCGAGGATGTAGAAGCATGCTGGTCAAGCAAAATGCTTCTTCTGATAAAGAATTTGTATTGGTTGCTACGCCTCTGTATGTACATGCAAACACATCCCTGACTATTGTTGCCCCAGGCAGGGCAGTTAGGGTGCAAAGCCCTCTGACCTGACCATCAACCTGACCTGTTAAATCAACCAACACCTAAAACCCCCAAACAACAGCTGCACCTCAGTAGAAAGATTTATCTCATGCATGAAAAGAATTGACTGAGAAAGCTAAAAGCGTCCCACTTATACAGTTATATATTAGCATTATTAGGACATTTATGGGTGTTCATGCAAGTCACAGGCCTCACAGGATTATTAAAATGCAAACACGAACGTGTCAAACATTTACTGATTTGTATTCGCATTCGTTTGCATGATGAGGCTTTACTGCAGACGTGCTCAAAAACACCACAAACTTTATACACTTCCTGTCCACATTATTCAATGTTCAAAATGTAGTTTGTACATTTATGCACTGCAGAAATAAGAAATGCATACAGTTTTAGAACGACATAAGGTGGATTCAAGGGTGTAGAATTTAGTAGGGACGCTAAGAACATGTCCCTACCAATATCCAGCGACTACTAATCTGTCTCTAGCAATAATTTAGATCAAGCTATTAAATATATGTATATGTAACCACTGTTGATGTAATTTCTGAAATGGTCAAACCATTGATATTACCTGAGAAATTCAACTAAATACACTAAAAAAACAGATCACGTACATTTAATACATGAGTGGAGGAAGAACATATGAGGTAGCTGAAGTGTTTAAAACATAGGAGCACAGCTGAATTATAAAAGTTTACACTCTTCAACTTTGTTGTTAAACTGAATGTGCTAAGAAAACAGAAAAAAAGGGGGAAAAAACCCTGAAATGTGTGGTTTATTTGTCAATTAGAAGGTGTGAAGGCGTGTTAGTTACTATAGCAACAGTAGAGTTTTCTGTCAGAATCATCATTGATCCAATTCTCTTTTAATATTAAAATAAAATGCGCTCTGATGCTGCTGTAATTTTGTTGGTTTTACATAATCAAAATTGTGTGATTATTCTATGATGAGTACACCAACATATAAAAAAATCAAAAATGTTGGCTAACATAGAAAGTTTAAACCTTACATTACAACAAACTTCAAAAAAAAAACAAAAGCGAAATCATAAATGTGGGGGTAATGAATACAAACAAATTGGATTGTTTTCTGCTGTCTGTCCCACCAATGTCAAAATCAAATCTTCACCCTTGCTGATTTGTGTTCATCTACTTCTCTCATTGCCTCTTTTTACATTGACAATCACTGTATACAGATCAATGCAATCAGATACAACAATCATTTACCAAATATTTATTACAATACAGTATATACTGATATATTTAACATTCACTTCAGTGGTATGAGAGACTGGATGCTTTCAGCTGATATTTTCCTATATTTTCTTTTGAGTAGTCAAACAACCCAAAGAAAACTTTAAAATGGAAAGAAAAGTAATTTACAAAATGAAATTGGATGAACATTTAAAAAATCTAATCAAAATTTTTCCTGTGGCTACATTGGCAAAACAAGTGATTGACATCTTCCTCAGAAGAGCAAGAAAACAGCAGCTTACATCACTGTTTGACTTATATTGTAGTTATCTCCATAAGAATTTTGTGAAATGTAGATTATTTGGATGGGGGGGTGGGGGGCAGTGTTTTGAAAAATGATCTCAGATTTTTCATTTTTGGTTGGATTGTTCCTGAAATGTACTGTGTCAAATATTAACCTCACAATTTAAAAATAAAGGAAGTTCTATTAGCTTTCTTTTAACACTAAATCTTTTTTTTTTTTTTTGACCTGTGTCTTTAATATCCTTAGAATCACTTTCCATCATTTCTTTTATTATTTTAGCTGACAAAAGCCCATTCCTTCATGGCATCATCCTTCACGAAATCACAGGGATCAGTAAGTATTATCAATGGATGTTTGTTTATTTGTGGTTTAAGCATAAAACTTTAACATTCTTCCTCAGAAAATGGTATAATAATAAATATGCAAGAAATGTAAAATAACAAAATAAAATTGAAGTTGATGTCCTTTTGTAAGCCGTCAATCGCTTTCTGAGTCACGACTAACGTTTTCTATGTATGAGCAACTTTTCTTGTCACATTCATTACCTTATTAAGCATATTTCTGAACATCTCCTGTATCTTTTTATAGAAGTGCATCCTTAAATCACAGCTCATTCATTTTATTTCAGAAACCTCTTAAAAGGTGTTTTGCACATTCATCTGAGAGCCTTTGAGTCTATTTCTGTCTGACAACTACTTGAACCAAAACCTTGGTGAGACGGATTATGTCGTCTGTTATATATGAAGATAGACTTTTGACTATTTAGAGAGTCAAAACAGAGGGAAAAGCAAGCTAGCTAGACAAAGAGGAAAAGAGAGACAGAAACGAAAGAGAAATTAGTCAAATGCCACCTTATTTTTAACTTAAGGGTGGCGAGGCCATTTGAATGTGAGGCTTCCAGTGGGTCCGTGTACTTTTTCATCTGTTCATTTTTAATTTTTGAACCCAGAAATTAAGTATGGAAAATGCAGTTTCTTCTTTAATGGTTCTAACACTGATGAATAGAATAAGCAGATGCAAACTCATTTTCATTCTCCAAAATTCTTATTTCGTTTATATAAATGCTAAATTTAATTAATAGCCTGTTTTAGCCTTTTTGTACACAGGCTTAAAGCGCCCTCTAGTGCTACCAATATGCCTACCGGTGGCTATATTTTTATGATCTTAACACTAGTTTCTCAAAATGTCTTGATATTATTTCACGCCTAAAAGCATGTCTGATATACTCATTACATTACAGTTGGCAGGTCACTGTTGCACATCGTCACAAAAGCTTTTCATTTCCACTTGTTTTTAAGTCTTGCCAGTTCAAACATTCAAGAGATTTTAAAGCATTCAAGCACAGGAAGACGCGAAAGATCTCAAACGAGTACCCGCGCGCTGTGTTTGGTACGCACGCAGAGAGCCGCTTCTCATACAGCCTTAGCTGGTTTTAACTGGTCATAGCTGGTCAGCAGGCTGGTTTTAGAGGGGTTTTCTTTAGCTTCTAACTTCTTTAGCTGGTCAGGCTTGGAGACCAGCTGGAACAACCAGCTAAAACCAGCTTTACCAGGCTGGTTTTAGCTTGTTTTTTTCAGCAGGGTTGGTGTATTTTTCCAACCAAAATCATGTCAGCGCACATCACATCATAATTACGACTGCTGAACTCGTTAGTAGGAGCATCTCGCGAGCAGCTGAAGGCAGCATATGACTCCAGAGATGGCTGAAGAGGTCATGTGTGTCCTTTTAATGAGCGCCGGAGCTAAAGGACCCCATGTTAGAGACGCGTCTGCTGACCTGACCGTGATCGCGCAGCGCAAAGCACTTTAGCAGTTTGAGGTCAGAGAGCTAATCTCTAAAACAAAGACGCTAGCTGAGAGCCTAATCCTCATGTTCTGTCTCGGACAGAGATGTCACACTTCCCTCAGCTGCTATCAGTCTCCAATTAGCATGTCGTTAAAGAACTGTGAACACACGTCAGTCACATTCTGCGAGGATTCTACTAGTCACAGCAGAGACCAGTGTTTAGAGAGCGCTGATTATGCTACCAGATGAACTTGAACTAATTGCGTGGTAATTACTGCGACACGCTTAAACTCTGATCTGATCGCACATACAGAACAAGTGTATCGAATTAGAAAAGTGGACTAGCATAGGAGAACCTCTGTTATGAAACATAGTTCTGGCTATTAATTCTGATTGGATTAGCCACATTTGTTACTTTTTTTATTGTTAAAATAACAATAAGCCACAAGAAGTTGTGCATTATAGTGATTTCTCTTCTGATAAAGGGTGTTTTTCAATTAAAATCCATCAAAGTTTAGCAAATAGTTAAATGTAATAGAAATTGGTACACCAATAATTCCAAAAAGTTTGTTAGTCTAACAGTAGATTGTTTACATTTGCCAATAATTAATGTAATAACACTTTTTATCTAATATATGTTTTATTTATTGTATATAAATATTTCTATATATGTAACTTAAATGTAACTATAATGTATAAATATGACTGTGTAACGTAACCTCATAATAAGTGTGTGTGTGTGTGTGTGTGTGAATATGTTTTAATCACATCATATAATATTATCTTATATATTAAATAATATGTTAATTCTTGGCAATTAAGTCAAGTTCTATATAAATATTATAGTCTGGTTTCAGAAGTAGACATTCAACTGAGACTGCCTTGCTCTCAGTTGTTGGAGCCTTAAGACTGGCAAGAGCTGATTCCAAATCTTCAGTACTTATCTTGCTGGATCTGTCCGCTGCTTTTGACACTGTTAACCACCAGATCCTCCTGTCAACCCTACTGGCAAAGAGCATCTCAGGAACCGCACTCCAGTGGTTTGAGTCTTATCTCTCAGATAGTTCCTTCAAGGTATCTTGGAGAGGTGAGATGTCCAAGCCGCACAATTAAATAACTACTGGGGTGCCTCAGGGCTCTGTTCTTGGACCACTTCTCTTCTCTGTCTACATGGCATCATTAGGTTCTGTCATTCAGAAACATGGCTTTTCATACCATTGCTATGCTGATGACACTCAACTCTACCTCTCATTCCATCCTGATGATCCAACGATAGCTGCTCACATCTCAGCTTGTCTAACAGACATTTCTTGCTTGATGAAGTACCATCACCTTCAACTCAACCTTGCTAAGACAGAACTGCTTGTGGTTCCAGCAAACCCATCATTTCATCACAATTTCACCATCTAGTTAGGCTCATCAACCATAACTCCTTCAAAACAGTCAGAAATCTTGGAGATATCATTGATGATCAGCTGACTTTCTCAGACCACATTGCTAAAACTGTCCGGTCCTGCAGATTTGCTTTATTCAACATTAAGAAGATCATGCCCTTTCTTTCGGAACATGCTGCACAACTCCTTGTTCAAGCTCTTGTTCTGTCCAGGCTGGACTATTGCAGGTCTTCCAGCCAGTTCTATCAAACCTTTACAATTAATCCAGAACGCGGCAGCAAGATTAATTTTTATTGCGCCAAAATGAATCCACGTCCCACCTCTGTTTATCAATTTGCACTGGCTACTAATAGCTGCTTGTATAATGTTCGCCTACAAAACCACCACTGGCTCTGCACCCCTTTACCTAAATTCATTACTTCAGTCTTGTGTTCCCTTTTGAAGCTTGCTTTCTGCAAGTGGACGTCACTTTATTGTTCATCCCAAAGAGGTACAAAATCACTTTCACAAACTTTTAAATTAAATGTTGCCTCCTGGTGGAATGACCTGCCCAACTCAATCCCAGCAGCTGATTGTTTAGCCATCTTCAAGAATTGGCTAAAAAACACATCTCTTCCATCTGTATTTTACCCTCTAGCACTCTCTATTCGAATTCTATTCTTTAAAAAAATGCCCCTTTTAGACTTGTACTCTATTTATTTACTAACAGCTTGTTTTCTTTTAAAAAAAGAAACTAAAACTAACTTCTCTAAACGTTTTTGTATTCTATCTGTTTTCTTTATTTATTATACAATTAACAAAAGCAAAAAATGCCTCTAACACTAGCTTTCCTATTCTATCTTTTTTCTGTTTTCTTTTTATTATATGATTTAAAAAAAACCTTGCTACGTGTACTGCATTGAGATAACAGACTTGTTATAGAACTTGCATATCATTGCTCTTTTGTTGATTTGAATTGCTTTCATTGTCCTCATTTGTAAGTCGCTTTGGATAAAAGCGTCTGCTAAATGACTAAATGAAAATGTAAGTATCAGAGCTTAATAATTCTAATTCATATTATTATATAATTTTATATTAAACTCACATATTTCAATAGTAATTAATTTATTAATTTATTTATATTAATGTAATTGCTAAAAATTAAGTGTGTGTGTGTGTGTGTGTTGTGTGTGTATATATGTATATATATATTTAATGTAATTTATATGCATTTATCATCTCTATTGTATATACAATTATAAACTCAATATTTTATATTTAATGTAATTTATATGCATTTATCATCTCTATTGTATTTACAATTTTACATTTATGTGCAAGTTACTACATTGTTTTGCAACTGTAACATCGTTTTTTAGACATGATTCCTTTACATAAAGTTTATTGCATTTATAATTATTACTGTAATTATTTAACATGGTGTGTTTTATCATAATGCTGTTGTTGCTGTTGATTTATTACGACAATATGAGCCACGAGACTCACTGTCACTTTGAAAGTATGTCTCTTTACCATGGTAAAATGACTGTAACACATCCTACAGTGCTTTATTGCTTTGTGAGATTTGAAGCATCAGAAGTTGGTGTTATTCTCTGAAATTAGACACAAATTGCTGGAGTGCTTTGCCGTTCCTGACTTGAGTTTTACCATCTAATAAAGCCGTATGGTGTGGGGTTACGGGAAGCATGTTGAGACGGCCTTCAGTGTGTGATGTGAGTCTCTCGATGTCCCACCTACCTGCCAGAAGCTTTGAAGATGCTGTCTTAGATTCCTCACTTTATATGCCATTCATCTCAAACTCACCAGACATGAAGAACTGTGAGTGCTGTTTGCACTTGCAAATGAGTTTGTTTGACAGGGTACTATGGGTTACTGAGGTGGTTTATTTTTTCATTTTATACCTTAGAAAAGAAATAGTACACTAGCTCTTAAATCTTTAAGGGTATAATGTACAGTACATGCAAAAATGTATTTGTCTTGGAAAATTTGCATATGTGAGTGCATATTTTCGAACCAGTGTTTAGTAAATTGTTAAATTATACCAATGAAATTATGGCAAGTTTTTTAGTCCAACTGTAGGTTGCTTACATTTGCAAAGAATATATGTCTGTGTGTGTGTGTGTGTGTATAAAATCTAATTGCCAAAAAATATTATTGTTATTAAAGCAAAAGTTTACTTTATTGCAGATATATTTGCACAGGCGAGTGCATATTGTTTAATATATAATACTTAATATCTATATATATATTAACGTAATTGGCAAAAATGAATATATTATTGGTTTTATATGCAAACACTGAATTTGTTGCAGAAACATTTGGATAGGCAAGTGCATATTTTCATACAAATGTTCAGTAAATTGTTGAATTTGATGATGATAATGAAAAAAATCTTGTGTGTGTGTGTGTATATACAATCTAAAAAAATTGTACAGAATCATGTTTTTTTTTCTGTTAGTGTATAAAAATTCAAATTAAGCAACAGATTTATAGTGTTAGTAATCATCACATCTTAACTTGGTCAAAGGATGGATCTCTCTGTCAGTCGACAGGATTATGTTGTCATCTAAATATTTCCCTCATGCCATCCTTTCTTCCGTCTGGCTTTCACCTCCGTGTTCTTGAGCGGCTCAGCTGTTCCTGTTGTTACTGGTGTAAAAATAGCCCTCGGGCTGAGAGTTAATTCAGACCGCCGTCAGCTGCAGGTCCTGGTTGACAGCACAGGTCAGGAGCTTCTCCCTGCACAGACTTCATGTCAGAAACCCAAACTCCTGTGATGTCATTATAGTCACTGCTGAGGGCCGAACACTGAACAAACTCATTTAGATTGCCTTGAATTACACAGGCTCAACAACATGCAACATTTGTTTGTTTTCCAAATGTCTCTAATTATAATTCACCTCTCAGAATTCTCAATCCAAATGGACCCGTGTTTAATGTTTTATAGTCTTCTTTAATTGAGTAGTTTTGTTCATGGTTTTTTAGGATGAAGGCATTTTGACATCGGTGTAATTCGATCAGCTTCTACTAAGTAACAGATGAATTTGAGGCAAAATACTGTAGAGTTTGATTGGACACAAAACTTTGACATCAACAGCAAAAGATATGGTAAGCAGTTATACATTTTTCCTCCCTCTGAACAGACCTGTGACTCATTTTGGAAGTCTAATTATTAATTATTTAATAATTAATGATATGTTAATTATTATTTGAAAGAAGTCTCTTCTGCTCACCTGCATTTTAATAAAAAAAATACAGTATTAAGATATTAACATAAAAACAATATTAAAATAGAATTGCAATTTAAAATAACTATTTTCCATTTAAATATATTTTAATATTTTAAATTATTCTAATATTTGCTTCTCAAAATACTTTTTTAATTATTATTTTCAATGTTTAAAACAGTCGTTCTGCTTATTTGTGTTTAAACAGTGATGGATTATTATTTTTATTTATTTTTTTGATGAACAATTCAAAAGAACAGCATTTATTTGAAATAGAAATCTTGTGTAACATTATAAATGTTTTTTTACTGTCACTTTTGATTAATTTAAGCATTCTTGCTGATCCATTTCTTTCAAAACAGAAAAATCTTACTGATCCCAAACTACATATAAATCCAATCAGACCATTTAAAATCCTAATTTTGGTTGTTGATCTAAACGTCTGTTCAGCTTTTATCGTCTGGCAGTCAATCAAACATTTGAACATCTCAAAACATTTTACATTACAGAGCAGCTATTTTTATAACCGCACGGCTGATGTTCTTTATGCCATTGTGTGTGGCTAAAAGGCAATGGAGAGAAATCTTTTATAGATCCCACATGGGAACAATAAGGATTCCCAGAAGACACACACACTTTAGGTGGAAAATGACGTTTCTCCTGTTGTAACGCTAAACCTGTGAATGATTTCAGGCCCGTTGTGTCGCCTCCAGCTGTCTGCTGAAGCCCAGAACATGCCCAAGTCGTCTTTAGACTTCACATGAGAAGCACAGAGCCTGTCGCGCAGCTTTCAGCAGCTCGTGCTGAGATCAGCAGTTAAACCAGGCCAAATATGAGCCGCGTCTTTAAAAGGAACAATATGTCAGTTCGCTAAGCCAGCAAATGATCTGTACTGTATTGACAAGTAACATCAGAGTGGAAAATTCTTCTAATGTCGCTTTTGTTGGGCGTCTACGATTGAACTATTGAAATATGTCATCATAGTAAACATAATAAACTGAGTTTAAAGCCTCTGAGATGACGAATCTGCCAAACACTATCTGTGCCGTTTGACTCTGCGACTGTTGAGTAATGGATGACATGTGAGAAGGATGGAGCCAGCAGAAAACAACAGGACACTTTTAACTGAGATAATTGGCCACTTTTGCTGTTGGGAAACACTTTAGCGCGATAACATTTAAATGTTTCAGTGTCGTGGGAATTTGTGTTTGACACATTGCGTGAAGGGTTTTATGAGTACATCAATCGCAAAGTGTTTTGTTAATGCCATTTTAACAATGGAACAATGATGCATGTGTGTACAAACATTGCTTTTATGTCTGTCTTAGATCATAGGATCATGTTAATATCACCAACATTCTCAACAAAGTCCTGAAATTATTACTTATACCCATATACGTTTTATTAGTGGTGTTACTAAGCTATTTTTCATACTAAAGCATAAATGTTTATTAACCCTTCTATTGTACTGAAAATCTGCGTACAGTTTTTGTCAGATTGACCAACCGTTAGATTGACCGTTTCCATTTTCAACAACAATTAACACTACAAAACAAACTAAAGATTCATGTGAACACAGAAAATCTCTATTGTACCTTCTCAGAGACTTTAAAATAAAATAAATGTAAAATATAATTATAATGAAATAAATTTTAATAAGACACAAAATAAAAACATTAACTTTATTTTTATATACATTTTTTTTTCATGACTACAACAAAGTATAAATAGTATCTAACATTATTTGTACTTGGTGTAAATACTATTTATTGCTATTTGTTTTGATATTTTGGTTCTCAAACCCTTGTAAGGGTAAAATGGGTTTCTTACACTTATTTGCAGTGCTGTAATACTAATTGAGATCCAGAAAACGAGCAACAAAAAAAAACATAAAAAAAAATCAAATCAAAAATTAAATATACAAAAAAATAGCAAATCATTCATAGAAAATTCAGAATACCTTAAACTTCCAAAAATACTAAAGTATTCTATTTGGGGAGAATTGCAAGAAAACCAATATGGTTCAACGTGACCACAACAACAGTGATGTAACCAACATTTGTACTGCCTTTCTAAAGCATATTTCAGCTTTGCATGCTCATTCATGACCCTAAATGAGAAGTCAAATTTTAAGAAGAAATGCATAGTTCGACCAATTTCCAATTACATCGGTCAAGCAAATAAAAAAATCAAATGTGGGACAAATTGACCTCAGAACAACAAACCAACCAAATGTTTTAGCAGCAACCTTTATAAATGTTGCAAGTGCATTTTAGGTAATTTGATATGTTTCCTAACTAATTATTTTGTTTAACACATTTCGCCATGTTGAAATCTTTTAAACAACATGCAAGTGTAATTATTTTAGTTAATTTGATTCGATTTCCCATCACATGTAACACTCTGTTTAACACATTTCACTTTGTTGAAATCATTGTACAGATTTCTCAAGAAATTAGCAAATATGAGGACAGTCTGCAGATTCCATCCAGACCTGAATCTCACTGTATTTCTATTTTTGGAAGTGTTCTGTTCCCAGCAGGAGCGTTGCATGGTGGATATAAACATGCATTTCCTCCGCTCTGGAATTGTTTTAGTCCAGTTGCTCCTAATTTCTCCCAGAGCCTGATGTTTTGTGCATACAACGAGTGTTTACTGTCAGTGAGAGCATGTGCTCGTTCCATACAGACCACAGGTGAGAAGATAAAAACCTCAGAACAATCCTGACTTTATACCACACACAGGTCGAGCTGTTGAAGATTCCTTCACCAGTTTGTTTTTAAAACATGTTTTAAAGCATTTTTGATGACTGGAGGCAAAACATTTTTTTTCATGCACTGGTCAATTTAGAGATTTGGGGTTATTTTGCTTCCATAACTTGTCTTCTAGTGGAAAGAAAACATCCAAAATACACGTTTAAGTGTTTATTTTATTGTGTTTATCTATTTGCATCTGTAGATTTCATTAAAAGTTTTAGAAGGGTAAAGTGGAAGTTGGTTGGTTTTCACTTGGCAGTAGACGTGTGAAATGTCTCTGAGCCATTTTAAGTGCAGTGTGAGCGTCGACAGAGTAGTGTGAACTCTCTCCTGGGGCGGATCTCCTTTTTCATGAAAGACGGGAAACCTTTCCTGAACTTGACCGTCACTTCATTGTTTCCCGCTCGATTGCCAGTCAGTTTTTCTGTGGAGTTGATTGAGGGATCAAATCCCATCAATCCAAGTAGTTTTCACAGCTACAAAGTTAAGAGCAGAGTTTCAGATGTTGTTGAGATCTCTTCTGAAACTTTAGAGGAGACGTGTGAGGTTATTGGACACTTTTTCCCAGGAGGGACATCTTAGAAGGAAAATGCATTTCATGTTACTGCTGTCTGTGCGATACAAGAGAGATATTTATTTCCTGTTCTCTTAAAAACAAAGGTTCTTTATTGCCATTGATAGTTCCATGAAGAACATTCATGGAATCTTTCCATTGCACAAGGTTCTTATATTGTCATAATTTTGAATGGTTGGTTAAGTTTGACTCATTTTTGCTGTAGTGAAAAAAAATAAAATAAATTAAAAAGTAAAATTAAATATATATATATATATATATATAGAAAGAGAGAGAGAGAGAGATATTTCTTTATTGTCACAAAAATAATATTTTAAATTTTTATATATGAAAGATTTTCCAAAACATGTACTCTTAAAACAGTGATAAAATCAAAGACATAAATCGAAACAAGTTGTGTTTCAAATTTGAGGTTGATATTGCAAAAACCAAACTTTCTGTATGATTTTGTTTGGGCACAGTACCATATGTTCTCACTAGATGAAATTCGCTTTCCATTTGTTTCCAATGTGGCAAACAGTACAATGTGACAATTTTTTCAGGACCATTTAACCTTTTCGAACCTTTGTGTGTGTGTGTGTGTGTGTGTTCACATGATAAATGCCAAAACCTTTATCAAGTTCCATACCATTCCAATGAAATAAAAAATTGTCAAGAACCAAAACATAAAATGTTTCAATCAAAAATCACTGAAGAGCACCATAGCATTGAAACTGTCTTCACACTAAGACAAGAAAATGGTTATTTTAAGAACAAATTACAGAAAGGTTCTTTGGGGAACCCAAAATGGTTCTTCTATGGAATCACTGCAATAATCCACCTTTTGAAACCTTTATTTTTATTAAGACTGTAAGGGTGGAAGTGACACTCTAGATCCATGTGCCAAACAATGAAAAATTGGAGAAGCCCCCTTGTTCTCTCCCATGTAAAGCCTCCATCTCAACATCATGAGAGTGTCTAGGAGCGTTTCCAGTAAAAGTCTCTCTGCTGATTCAGTTGTTTAGATGTTGTGATGATTCAGCAGATCAAGGCTGCATCCTGTTCAGATTCCCAGTCTGACGGATCCAGTCCTGCTGTTTGGGAGTCATCTATGAATCACGGTTAACAAGCTTCTTTAATGGGCGTGCTAAAGATCTTAATGTAACCGTGCAGCTTACGCAAGGTATTTTACTACTAGTCTAAACTCTCAAACCTTGCTCAAATTTGCCTCCAATCTTTATTGTATCTCCTAGACAGACGTGAGATGAAACGGGAAACCTTTGAAGATGTTTCTCCTTAGATTTCAGAAGGGAACACAGATTTGCTGCGACATTTGGAATCAGTAGTCAGAGATCTCCATATGAACTCATTGTTATTTTACTATGTTTATGTCTGTTTTTATTCCTTCTTTCCTCCAAGAAACATCTGGGAAAGTTGATGTTTGAGTGAAACATCACTGGAAACATTTCTGCATCTCTGCAGCCATGAAATGGAAACCTAAGTTTACATGGATTCCTTCGGCAGATGCTTTTATCCGAAGTGACTTACAGTGCATTTATTAGCATGCGTCCCCTGGGAACTGAACCCTTGACCTTGGCATTGAGGGGGTCATACTCTACCACTTGACCTACAGGAACCTCTGAGCAATAAACGTTTCCCTCGGAGTCTCCAGTTGCAGTTCATGTGCTGTTCTCCGTCTCTGTCATAATATAAATCCGTGAGAGTTTCTGCAGATCACATGAGACGTGGCTCTGTGAGTCAATAATCTAGAAGACAAGCTCTTCACTCTTTGCTTTCATGTTGTTGTTGTTTCGCCAAAGCTCTTCATTCTTCCGGAGTGTGTGACCGTCTTTGTGGAAACCAATTGGCCGAATGCACACATGAAATGAAGGGCAACGGTGTTTCTCCCCCATCGTTCTCAACATATCTTCTTGTTTTTTCTCTTTACATCACTAATAATCTATTTTTTACATTTTTCATCAGATCTGTGCTGCTTGTTCCTCGTCTACCATCACTGAAGTGATTATGATGGCTTGACTTAAAGGTTAACAACTATCCTAAGACAACATGCTAAATCATGTCAACATGTCAAATCAAGCTAGCAACATGCTATTTCATGTTAGCAATGTGCTAAATAATGTTAACATGTTAAAACATGCCAGCAATGTGTTCAATCATCCTTACAAGTTATAACATGCCAGCAACATGCTAAAACATGTTAGCATGTTAAATATCTAGCAACATGCTAATTCATGTTAGCATTGTATTAAATAATTCTAGTAACATGCTAAAACATGTTAACTCATGCTAGCATCATATTAAAACATGTTAACAATGTGCTAAATCAGGCTAACAACATATTAAATCAAGCTACCAATGTCCTAAAACATCCTAGTAGCATGTTAAATCATGATAGCAACTTGCTTTAACATTTAAGTAATGTGCTACAACAGGATATTGACTTTGAGTAAAATGGTCACACTTTATCAAAGTTGTTTCAAACTTTCAGACAAGGCTTTATCAAGCCAACATTAAAGTTTGTTTACCAACTTTACTCATCTTGTTGTTATCGTGAATACAACTGATGACGTGTCAGAGAGCTGGATCTGAATGATGAGAAGAAATGTTCTAGTTCAGTTGCATAACCAAGTCTTTTCTGCATTTTATCTAGTTTTCTACCTCTGTTTCCCTCATGTGTATCCTCCAGAGTCGCTGAAGTCCAAAAGCACCATTGACGTACTCTGCTCGGGGTCAGACAGACTCGTCGTCTCAATCTCACTCTATTAACGCTTCAAGATCGTGATGACTATTGACTTACAGGTCTTTATGAGAGCGCTTTGGCCTTCAGATCAGTGTCACAGTACTCTGAAAACCAGAGCTCGTTCTCATGTGCTGACAGGCCTTTCTCAGCCAATGGCAATTAACTAAAGTAGGGTGAGTTACATGCACTGGGGTAGTAATAGTTTGCAGATGAGATAATGTCATGATAACAGACAAGGGCGATTCCAGGTTCTTCATTTTAGGGGGGCTCAGCCCCCAATGAGGGTAATATACAGTATATATATATATAAAAGGATATATATATATATTATATTATATATATAAATATTTCATTCAAGGAATCCAAAAAAATATTTTTTTTTGTTGATTGTAGATTTATTTTTAATTATTTTTTTAATTTATTTTTTAAGGAGGTTTGAGTTGGATATATTAAATATTTTTAATGTATTTTTAAACACAAATATAAAATGTAATATTTTTTAAAATTCTTTTAGATTTTTAGATAAATATTTTTAGATAAAAAGTTTTGCATTGGACATCTTAAAGATTTTAAAAACCGTATATGTTCAATATTAAAGTAGTATTTAATATAAATAAAATATTTTTTTTAAAGAGCATTTTTGGAAAAGGGAGATTTTAATTAAAGATTTATATATAATGATAAAATATATAAAGCGCTCCATATATATATATATATATATATATATATATATATATATATATATATATATATATATATATATAGTATATATAACATTAACAATATATAAAAAAAAAAAAGCTACCAAAATTAGTCTATATTTTATTGCTTTTACCTTTACTCTTGCAAGTTTACTAGCATATAGATGAACTCAAAGCTACCAAAAAGCTGCAAAAGACCATTTTATGACTTGATGGACACTATAAAGATCAGATGAGTCGCAAACATTTGAGTTTCTTGATCGTTCCCATCGTGCTGAGCTCAAAATGCGTTTTGTCATATAAGTTGAGTTTAATGAGCAACTCGAAAGCTTTTAACTTTATTTCTCTTGACTTTTACAGATCAGCAGCTGTTTGGCCGGTGACACATATATTGGAGCGGCTTTGCTGTGTACAGAGAGTCTGTTGGAGAAGGGATCTGTGCGGAAAGCTGTATGTTCTCTGACTGGCTCATGCAGGATGTTCTGGGAAAGAGATGGATGGCATTTAAATCCACCTTTACTGGAAAACAGTCCAAGATCTGCTTCCCAGAGTCTCCAGGAAGAATGTTCCTCGAGTGTTTAACAGTGTTTCTCTCATCTGTCTGCGAGCAGATGTCCTGCTTCTAGAATCTAATGCACCGGTTTTGCCAGAGGTTAAAGAGGTCTGGTAAACGTGTTTCACAAATGCAGTTCGTTGTTTTTAATCAGTTATGTATGTTTTATCACACAACTTCAGTAAAAATCACAGAGCAAATAACATAATCCTATCTGGATAATCTAGTCTG
The DNA here is from genome assembly GCF_018340385.1 of Cyprinus carpio. Lineage (NCBI taxonomy): Eukaryota > Metazoa > Chordata > Actinopteri > Cypriniformes > Cyprinidae > Cyprinus > Cyprinus carpio. The sequence goes on along the minus strand of NC_056594.1, from coordinate 21,573,505 downwards.
TGATTATGTACTGTAAGTGTGTATTTATTTAATCATTTATTTATTTTAGTCATTTATTTATTTATTTATTCACTTTATTTTAGATTAAAATGCAGCTGTTTTTGAAAAGTAGACTATTTAATATATTTAATAAACATATTGATTGATTAAGTAATTAATATAGTCACATATTTCATTAATTAATTTATTTAGTAATGTATTTATCTAGTAATTATTCACATATCCATTTGTCTATTAATCTATGCATTGAGTAACTCGTTCATTAATTAATTTATTTAGTAATGTATTTATCTAGTAATTTAATCAGTCATTCATTTTATTTTTGTATTTAGTCATGTATTTATCATTCATTTTATTTTTGTATTTAGTCATGTATTTATTCAGTCATTTGTTAATCTATTTATTCGCTTGTTTTGTAATTTGTAATTTAAATTCATTCATTCATTCATTCATTTATTCAGTTTGCTAGGTAAAATATGTATTTCAGGTGCTGAATAAAATAAAATGAAATTTAAATGAAGATCATATCCCTTCGGATCATCTGTAAATACTCCATATTTATTCCTTTCCTAAAATATTGTAATTATATCATCCACCTAAAGTCCATTAATAATTATAAATCTAAGTTATAATTGTTTTTTTTTTTTAAGAAAGCACTCATGTTTCTTTGGTGTTTTCTTCTGTTAGACAGACATTTGCGTTCTCTCTCTGTCTCTTCTGTGATCTGATCTGATGTTTCAAACCCACTAATTGAGAACATCAAGGAAGTATCATCTTTCAAGAACAAGACGAGCATAAAATAAATCACACTCTTCAACAGCTCAGAGTTGTGTGAGATCCATCAAAGCAAGTGTTTTCCTGCCAGTTTTGTTTGTTTGTGAATGAATTATTTCTGAGAAACAACTGTTTCTTAGCTTTTCACATCAAATATGTTCAGAATAGCATGCTACTCATAATATTTCAGTATACTGTAGTATATAAACTAAGAATTTAATACCCAGATGAGCCACTGTGTTTGGCAAAATGTGCATTATATAACATACAGTACAATATAGCACTTTGGGGGAAGTCGTGGCCTAGTGGTTAGAGAGTTTGACTCCTAACCCTAAGGTTGTGGGTTCGAGTCTCGGGCCAACAAGGCACCAAACCCCCAACTGCTCCCCGGGCGCCGCAGCATAAATGGCTGCCCACTGCTCCGGGTGTGTGTTCACGGTGTGTGTGTTCACTGCTGTGTGTGTGCACTTTGGATGGGTTAAATGCAGAGCACCAATTCTGAGTATGGGTCACCATACTTGGCTGTCTGTCACTTCACCTTTCACCTTTATTGACTCGTTCTTTGATCAGACAAGTTGATGAAGAAATGTCCTCTGAATGAACTTTACACACAAGCACGTCTACATTGAGTGATTTCTAAAGAACCAATTATACAAAAAAACAATGTCTTGTGCAACATCAGCAAGAAACATCTGCAGTTCATGTAACACTTGCTCAGGGTTTGTTTGGACAATCATAGTTTGAACTGTTTAACTCTTGTGTGTATGATTAGCATAAACAAACATTTTCATTGTCAAACCTCAATAATACAGATGTTAAACCTGTCAGAGGTCAAGATCACAATAATCCACAAGTAATCCACAGCACTCCAGTCCATCAGAAAACATCTTCACAACATAAAAAAAAACACATAATCAATAAAAAAACACATCATTAATACAACATCAAAATCAAACATTGCTTATGGCTAAAATAATCCATATTAAATCTTTCTCCAGTGATAAAAGTGCATCTGCTGTTGTCTCTCACATCAAAATCCAGACACATATTTGTTTAGAGCTGTTTTGGACTTTGCAGATTTCTCTCCTGATTCAGACCAGAGCACTTTTTCACTGGAGGAAGCGTTATTATGAATTATGGACTCGCATTTTAGCAACAGTTTAAAGTTAAAAAATCTTAACAATATTGAATTTGTTTCTCACAAACACACAGCTTTTGTCTTCTCCAGATGTTAACTGATGTACTGGAGTGCTGTGGATTACTTGTGGATTATTGGGATGTTTTTATCAGCTGTTTGGACTCTCATTCTGACGGCACCCATTCACTGCAGAGCATCCATTGCTGAGACACTGATGCAATGCTAAATCTTTACAATATAAATCACTTGCACGTATGGAAAAGAGCAGCTCAGACATTCTGCCCAATGCTTTTCACAGAAGAAAGCTTGAATTACATAAAGGTGAGTAAATGATGATTTTCAATGTTCAGATGTCAACTTTCATCTGCATCTCTTCGTCTCTCCTATCGTCTGCTTCAGATGGACTGGGATGATTCAGGATTTACGGAGTCTCTCTAGGATTCCCAGTGTGTGAAAGGAAACCATGTTAAGCTGAGACACTTTTTCCTGCACAGAGAGGAAGTTGACCCTCTGCAGTTCTCATCATGGTATGGTAATGTGAAGAACATACGTGAAGGAAAACAGCACTGGATTTGCATCGGTGCGATATATAATCATGACATGTAACACACATCACGCTTAATTCTGCTTCCAGTGAGCCTTTCCCTGTTGGAAAATCCATCTTAAACCCAGTTTCAAAACACAACTTGTGTATTTCCAACATGCTCCTTAATGTTTACCAGCATCCATATGCTTTTCTCCCAACAGCACCCTTACTGGAGCTCCAGACTGGACCTGTAATGGAAAGCCAGTGTTGGGACGCCCCATATGTTCCCGGTGGACATGAAGTCTGGGGTACGGTAGGAGGGCTGGGACAGTAATGAATTTAGCCTGTCATTCCATAGCAGCGTACATGACAGACTCATTAATACACATCTGGGGTCATTATGAATCCGACCTTTATTATTCCACTTCCACTTCAAAGGAACAGGCATTTTTGAGACATTTATGCTAATTTTGAGCATGTGCCAAAACCCCCGAAAAACTCTGCCACGTGCAATGCAACACGTTTCCAGCGGCATCTCATTTTTTTTTTGTACCTTCAGGGAAAAAATGACAGAATGACTACAGAATATATTAATAACCAAGGGAGTAGAATTGAGTAGGGATGCTAAAGACATGTCCATAAAAATATCCAGCAGCTACTAAATTGTCCCTAGCTATAATTTTGATCAAACAATGAAATATATGTGTATGTAACCACTGTTGTTGTAATTCAAGAAGTTTAAGTTAATACACTAGAAAACTGCATGCTTTCAAGGACGTACATTTAATACATGAGCAGAGTAAGGACATATAAAGTAGCCAAAGTGTTTAAAACATACGAGCACAGATCAGCTGAATGATAAAGTTAACACTCTTTAACTTTATGTTGTTAGACTGAATGTGCAAAGCAAACTGAAATATCCACAATATTGTCTGCTGTTTGTCCCACCAATGTCAAAATCAAACCTACATCCTTGATAGTAGTAGTAGTAATAATAATAATAATATTTAAAAAGTGTTATTATTAAATATATTTTAAATGTATTTTTATTTATTTTATATTTATTTTGGAATAGCATTTAACAATATGTAAATCAGGCCAGTTTTGATTTCATATTGACTTGAGTATTTAATTGTGGCCAATAAAGAATAATTACTTATGTACAACAATAACAACAACAAAATAATAATAATAATATTAATAATTACTGTACATAAATAATTATTCTTTATCAACCACAATGAAATAATAATAAACTATTTTTCTCTTTAAAAAAAACACATTTTAATTAGACAATTTTACCATGAATAATTTTTATAATAATAATTAATAGTAGTAGTATTTGTCTAATTATAGTGATTATCAAACAATCGACACCGTGCCACAAATGAGCAAATCGTCATTCTGTCATCATTTACTCACCCTCATGTCACGCCTGTATGAATTTCTTTCTTCTGCAAAACCCAAAAGAATATATTTTGTAGAGTGTTTCTGAAAATATAACCTTTTGTACTTTGCAGAAGAAAGTAAGCCATGTTTTTGGGCGATTTATCCAGTTAAAGAAGAACTGAGCTCTTGTTTGTGCATATGAATGTTTGTTTGCAATGCTAATAGCTGTAGCTGCTCACAGATCTTTAAACACACACACACACACACACACACACACACACACACACACACACACACACACACACACACAGTGCACACAGAACTATTTAACCACATTAACCACAATATTAATGAAGCGGAATTCCAGCTCATTCAATCTCTTATCGGTTCCCATGAGGTTTGATGAGGACCACCAGCGCTTGGCTTTAATGGGAGCTCAACATGTGCCATTTATGCCAGCGTGCTGCACGTTAGTCTATAGTGTATGAACATTTACATAAGACAGTTCATGTACCAATAAAAAAATAAATAAATTATTTAGGGCTGTCAAATGATTAATCACGATTAATCACATCCAAAATAAAAGTTTTGTTTAGATAATATATGACAGGGTATATTTATTATGTATATATAAATACACACACATAAATTATATATTTAGAAAATATTTACATGTTTATACATTTATATATTTATATTCTTATATTTTATATTATATATAAATATATTAATATATAAACATAACATATTCTTCTTAAATATATACATGCATGTGTGTGTATTTATATATACATAATAAATATACACAGTATACACACATATATTATGTAAACAAAACTTTTATTTTGGTTGTGATTAATCGTGATTAATCATTTGACAGCCCTAAAATTATTGTATTGTAATACAATAGTTAGTGTACATTAGCATTATTTATTATTAACATTTATATTGTTATGATCAAAATTAACAGAAGATGTTTGTTTCTTCGTCAGATTTGGAGAAATAGCATTGCATTAATGTCTCAGCAATGGATGCTCTGCAGTGAATGGGTGCCGTCAGAATGAGAGTCCAAACAGCTGATAAAAACATCACAATAATCCACAGCACTCCAGTCCATCAGTTAACATCTGGAGAAGACAAAAGCTGAAACAAATCCAGCATTAATACGTTTTTAACTCAAACACGATTCCATATCCATAATAACACTTCCTCCAGTGAAAAAGTTCATCTCCTGTTGTCTCTCACATCAAAATCCAGACACATATTTGTTTAGAACTGTTTAAACAGTGCTTGATCTGTGCAGATTTCTCTCCTGATTCAGACCAGAACACTTTTTCACTGGAGGAAGCGTTATTATGAATTATGGACTCGTATTTTAGTTAAAAACGTCTTAATGCATAATTTGTTTCAGCTTTTGTCTTCTCCAGATGTTAACTGATGGACTGGAGTGCTGTGGATTACTTGTGGGTTATTGTGATGTTTTTATCAGCTGTTTGGACTCTCATTCTGACGGCACCCATTCACTGCAGAGCATCCATTGCTGAGACACTGACGCAATGCTACATTTCTCAAAACCTGATGAAGAAACAAACTCACCTACATCTTGGATGACATGAGGGTGAGGACATTGTCACCAAATGTTTCTTAAACTTCTTTCTTAGGAAATGTTCATGAATCCGGCCGCTGGTTTTGAATGATGATGTTGTGTGTGCAGAGGATTCTGGGTTTGTCAGTCCACGCTCCCGCACGTGCTCCATCCATTACGTTCCTCCCGGGAGGAAGTCTCTCACCAGCAGAGATCCATACGGGGAGGTTTAGGGTTTGAACGAGGCACTGAGTCTGTTTTAGACATGTACGCGTGTTGCGTTTTTTGGTTTGCTGCCATTTAGGGACATTGAACGATCGCCAACTGGGATTTGAACTAGGAGACCTGCAGTGGCGTTTTAACCCAAACACAACATGATGAGGTTTGCTGATCTGCGGTTCAGTGCCCCGTGTTTGCTCTGGTTAATGGGTCATTTTGCTGGGTGAAATTAAAACACTCGTTTGAGACCCGTTATCCTGTTTTCACAAGAGTGATTGTGACAGTGTGTGTGAAGGTGTAGCTGTTCCTATTGGCTTCTAGGATGGGATGGAGTTATTTTTGTGTTCAGGCTAAATCCAGTACCTTTCAGGCTCACAGTGAGGTCAAACAGAAGCTCACATGTCAGAATGAATGAGCTCTTGAGGACTTTAGCATCTGATGTTCAAGACCGAGGTTTCTAGTTGGTGTGGATGTTGTCAGTGTGAACGACCCTCAAATGGGTTATTCAGTGAGAAATAATATAGAGCTGGACAAATTGATTGGATGGTGAAATATGTCTCTATATGGTTATGACCAGCATATTTCATTGAGGCCATTAAAGAATAATTATAGTTAATATTTTCCGGTTAATAATTACAGCTAATAATACAGTTAAATTTGTACAGTTAATAATAATAATAATAATAATAATAATAATAATATAATAATAATAATAATAATATCTTGGTAATGTTATTTGTCTAATTAATGTAATTATCCTATTTTTTTTTTATTTTATAATCTCTTTATCCATTAATTTATTTGCAAACATCTGTCTGTACTGAAAAAACTATATTGATCTAAATTGATCTTATGATTTATAATAATTATTTTGTTATGGTCATTAAACATACTTTTGTGCAGTAATTATTATAATTATTATTATTATTGGCCATAATTTTATTATTAAAGCCAATATGAAAAAAATATATAATAGTAATAATAATAATAATAATAAATTATTATTATTATTATTATTATTATTATTATTATTATTATTTTATTAGATATTTCTTGTGGTAACAGTATTTTACTAATTAATGTCATCAAAAAAATAAAAAATTATTTGATAATCACTTTCTCCATAAAAATTATATTTTATTTGCTAGTAGACTACTGTATTTGTTCTCGTATTTAAAAAGCTGTACTAAAAACAATTACCTAAATAGCAAATAAAACATAATTCGTATTCATTTATGCAACGTAAGAAATTTTGTTGGCCCAGACATGCCTATATGGTACAGTATTTACCCAATATAGGCTACTTGAGCTGTAAGCTATAATACAGATATAGATTTACATAGCATTTTTTATCTTTAAAATAACAATATCTAGATATAATAATAATAATAATAATAATAATAATATCTTTATACTGATATTAAAATAAAACATAACTAATTCTTACAATACATCAAATTTCCACCCATAATTTTCCAAATCCTTCCAGAGATGATGACTGAACACATCCGCAGAATTGTAAACTATGGTACAATCAATTTTGAGACATGTTTAGATTGATAAAGCATATGCAATATTTTAAGATGAATTAAAACTACTGAGGCAGCCTACAGTGCTACTGATTTGACAGCATTGCGAATTTATTCTCGCTAGATATTCTGAATTTGACCATAAAGCAAAACCTGTTCCAGAGTCCTCTGGATGTAAATGACCGGACGGGTCGGGTGGATGATGTCACGGCAGTAATGAGTGAAACCCAACACCGAGCGCGCGCGCTGGAGATGCGCCGAACCGAGCAAGTCCAGACACATGCGGAGCACAGAGCCCGGAGCGACTCTCTCTCTCGCTCTCTCTCTCTCTCTCTCTCTCTCTCTCTCTCTCTCTCTCTCTCTCTCTCTCAGTCCGGTTTAATACGGATCTACTGATTCTGCTCTCCCGTCATCGCCCAGAGTTTCCGGCAGCGCGCTTGATGTTCAAGCTCTGATCTGTGAAGCTCTCCATGCGCGCGTCCTCGCGGAGACGGAGTCTGGACGGACTGTGATGTGGACGCTGCTGATCAGACTGGATCTGCTCTCATGAGCCGCTGGTGTCTTCTGCTGTGGAATTCTGTTTTCGCTTTGAAAACTGCTGCTTGGACAAATGCATACAAATGCATTTAGGAGCCCAACGGACAAGGAGTGGACAAGTTTCTCCCACAACGATAACGTGAGTAACTTTCAGTGTCGTGGGCTTCTGGACTGGAGACCCGATGTGCAAAGCTTCATTCAGGTTCTTCCTAACATTTTAAGAGGAAAAAATCACTTAGCTGCTAGTTGCGCGTTATTGATGATAAAAAATAAAAAAAAATAAAAATAAAAAAAAAATAAAAACAGTTTAGATGCATTTATTGGCGTGCATTCATCTGATCAACTAGAGGAATGATTGAACTCGTGCACAGTGCATATTCCTAAATTAATGCTGGAGTTTCGTGCAAACTTAAAACTAGTTTAAATATAGTTTTCCTGCAGTCTCAGTCTGTGACTCCAACACCAGATTGACTTCGTCTTCATACTGATCACAAATCACTGTATTTTCCATATGTTGATCTGGGGTTAAATTCCTCCTGCTTTAGAACCAAATGTGCACCAGATGAGGAGGCTTTGTGATTTACTGTCTTATTTGTTTGCATTTATGAACTGCAACTGGTTTCATAAAGTGTAGTTTTGGCTGAAGTGACTGAAATATGAGTGGTTTTACTGTGCGCTGTTAGTTCACGTCCCATAACCGATCACACAACAGCAGCAACATTCCTCATGGAGATGAGCATTGACCTCTAACATCTGGACAGCCATTCCTGACTCAATGAAATCCCAACAAATCCACATCATTGACATGTCGTTCCAAACCTGTATGACTTGTTCATCTGTGGAAAAAGAAGATATTTTGAAGAATGTCTCAGTGTTTTGGAACCCAGTGTTCTTCAAAATGTCTTTTATGTTTTGCAGAAGAAAGAAAGTCATTTAGATTTGGAATGATGATCAGTTTGGGGTCATCTTTGCCTTTTAGAAGATGTTTCTACATGTCTAGATTGCTTTGGTCACGGAGATGAGATTCTGGAGATGTTTTGATCACTATAAAGTGTTATTGTCTATTCATGTCTAATCATGAATGTCTGGGAAATTCTTGGAAATTCATTGGTTAAAAAGTGTGGAAACCTGATTTGACAACTAAAAATGACTTTCATAAGCTTGAACCCAAAGTAATCAGATGCATTTGGTCATATTAAATAATATTCTCGAGATTACAAGAGTCACTTATTCATGCATGATTGCATTAGTTAGATGAGTGTTGAGTGTCGTTTCCCATCCTCCAACCTGAAACCAATGAATTGGTCAAAAAGTGTAGGAACCTTGACCTGATTTGACAACTAAAAGTTACCTTTATAAGCTTGATCCCAATGTAATCTGTCGTTGCATGTTTGTTCATGTCTAATTCATTGGAAAAAAACTCTTGGAAATGCATTTTTCAAAAGTGTGGGAACCCTAACCTGATTTGACAACTAACTTGTAAACTTGAATCCAATAATCTCTTTGATTCAGTTTTAATAAATAGTGTTTTTGATATTAACACAGTTACTTATGCATGCATGATTGCATTATTTAGATGAGCGTTGAGTGTCATTGCACATTCTCCAACCTGGAACCAAAAAAGTGTGGGAACCTTGATCTGATTTGACAACTAAAAAACTTTCATAATCTCGAACCCAATGTACTCGTAAGGATTCTTTCATAATAAATACTATTTTTGGCATTACCGCAGTTACTTATGCATGCATGGTTTGTATTTGTTAGATGGGCGTTGATGCACATGTTTAATGCATTCGTACATGTCATTGCACATCCAACAAGGAGAGACAGAGGAGAGAGTCATTAGAATGTACAATAAACTAGCATTCACCATATCATCATACACGTACAGTAGAAGAAAACAGTAATGCTGTCTTTATTGCAAAATAAACCCAGCGGGTGATCAAGGAGGGTCTTGTATCACGCTGATGGGATTTATTTTGTGATAATGACCATGGAAATGTCTTTAGTTGTGGCTTTCTTCATGCTTTCTATTACTTAACTAGATATTTTTTGCTTTACTTTCCAGGAACATTGCACTTTATTTCTCAGAGATGTTCCCATACTTTAGCTCCACATATTCTTGATTAATAGCTGCGTAGATAGTTTGCCTTTGATGTTGTTCTGTGTGCATATAGCTCTTCATCTTGTTAAATGATTGGATCTAAACCAGCATGAATTTCCAGGCTGGTTTGGTGCTGGTGAATCTGCATAAGCTTGCTGTCATTAAAGGAGTCCATCTTTTTAGAGAAGAAGCTTAGCATCCAAAACACAGGTCTTTTTAGAAGGTCCAGATCTAAGTCAAACCCTGTCTTTATGATTTACCAACAGAACAGCGCTTTAGTAATGAAGTCACGCTCTGGCTGCAGGTGTGAGAAACCAATGCCAACAGGATCAGATATTGGCAGCCGATCAGTGAGCGAACAATCTCGGCTACGTGAGCATCTGCTCAGTTTGCTGAAAACATGGCTTTAGTTCTGGCACGGAGTGATACGAGCGTAAATTATGCAAGCGTTGTGCATCAGAGTGATCTGCGTTAGCCACACCCCCAAACTCGATTGGTCGAGATGTATTTGAGTGACTTCCTTGCTGTTTTGTGAAGCCGTAAAGCCATTTGTGTTGCTAGAATTGAAGGTAGATGAAGAATCGGGGGCCAAGTGCAAGTAAAATGTCACAGTAGTTGCTTTGGGATGCTGGAATATCAACTGTCTCCCAATGCTGTGGACATTTAAGGTCAAAAAGGCAATATTAAATACTCACAGGTCAATAAGGGTCAGGAAATTTGGGTTTCCCAACTCAGGTGCAGCTGAGGAACCAGAATGTTTCTTGACTTGCAAAAATTTTCAGAGTGGATGAAACTTTCTGAATCTAGTTTTATATATTGAATCTACTGTTTATATTTGGGAGTCACATGTTCAGTTGCAATTTTTGCAGCTCTGGTAGCCAGTGTTGGGGAAGGCTACTTTTAAAAGTAATGCATTACAATATTGTTACTTAGTTTCTTTTTATGGAAAGTAATCTGTTGTGTTACTTTTGTGTTTTAAAATCTGGGCTGGGGTTGCTTGTTTGTTTTTAGTATGGAAAAGTTATATTTTTGACTAATGTAAAAGCCCTTTCACACCAAAAGTGAAATGAATGAGCCTCAGGCTGAAGGAAATGTAAGTTCACGTCTGTACAGTAGAGCGCAGCTCAAATAAACCTTTCAGTTATGCTGCTGTTCTGGATTGCATGAAGAATAGGATGCAGAAAGTTCAGCAATAATATAAATAAATAAATTAAATCCGATTTCTCTCAACATGAAGACAGGAGAGCTGCCAGTCAATAACTGAGAAAACAAAGTGACTGGCGATTCTTATTTGAAATATAACTGATATTTTCTTGTAAATTAAAAATGAATGCATGGCCTTACTAGTTACTTGAAAAAAGTAATCTGTTTACATTCCCAAAACTGCTAGTAGTCATTTAAACGAGTCAGCATTGCTTTTAAAACTAGTTTTGTTCACTACTGCAGCCAGACGCTGGGATCGCTGCAAATCTCAGGATTTACTCACCAATGAAGCCACAGCCTGTTTAATGAGGTTTGGGCATTTGTATGGATGAATCCAGCGTTTTTAGTGTTCTTCGAGGAACATGGAGATGTTTCATCATGTTCAGGGTTATGAAAACCATTTTCTCAGATGTTGAGGAACATGACAGGAACATACAGTTGCTGTTTTAAGGGCTCAGACAAACTCTTGTTTAGATTCGGTCTTCTCTGTTTCTTTCTTCCGCTGTGTTTTGTTTGTGTTATTGTTTTCTTTTCATCGGTCGTGGAATGTCACACCGTCTTCTCGAGCGGATGCAGGTGGCATCCTCTCAGAGAGAACTGTGGGAAAACAAATAAGTTTGACCAACCGATCAGGCTGACCAATCCAAAACAGCAGGTAACTTTGCTTGAAATGCATGTTTTTTTTTCTTGAAGGTGCTTCATGGACATCTGAGAACATCTGGCAGATGCTTTTATCCAATGTAGCTTACAAATGAGAAACATAACAAGCAATTTATCATAAAAAATATATATATATCAAACCTTGGTGCTGAGGAGTTAAGTGCAGAAAAGAGAATTTTTTTGTTTTTGTTTGTGCATGTGATTGTGGTTGAAGTCGTGCTCAGAACTGTATGTTGAAGGTTTTGTTGGTGTCAGGATATATCAGGTGGGGGACGAAATCTTTTGGGGTAACTGTTAGTCAAATATGATTACTAGATAGACTTCCCTCGGGCTGCTGGTTTAAGGTTTATGAGGAGAGTATCTCAACACTGTGTCAGGATGAATGATGGTTTCTCACTCCACATTCTTCTCTGGCAGGATTATATAACCGACTGTCAGTCCTGTAAGAGGATGATGTGTCTTCGTTGAGGGATATCTTCAGTTTCTCAAGCCTGCGGCCTGTTGTATGTTAAATCTGTGTCTTAACAACTAGTCTAACCAACTAGCAGCTAGTCATGGGATTCAAATTAGACAAATTTACTTTTTATGTAACTGACATGAAGTTATAACCAGTCTTAAAGAAAACAATTATGACTAGCTTGTAAGACTAGTCTAAATAGTTAAAAACTGTTCTTTTGCAGGGTTATTAAATTAACTAAATAGATATTAATATTTATTAATTTATAATAAATATTAAATAATAAATATTACCTGAAATTAAGTCAAATATATATATTTTTTAATTTCAGCTAACATTTTGCATTTACATTTAGTTTGACATGATGTACTAAAATAATTAAAACTGAAATAAAATTAGTAATATATATATATATATATATTACTAATTTTTATATATATATATAATATTATAATATAAAATATATTATATATATATATATATAGAGAGAGAGAGAGAGAGAGAGAGATGTATTTTTAAAAAACAAGTAAAAATGACAAAACACTGTATAATTACTAAGATTTAAAAAAAAAAAAAAACTGAAAATATAAAAATATAAAAAATATTGAATTTGATATAAAAAATATTTTTAAAATATGATAAAATTATAATATTAAAAATATAAAAAATAAAAATATATATATACAAAATATATTATTTAAAAATATAAAAAAAATGTATCTCAATTATACTAATATAACACTGTTCTGTTGTGCTTATTGAATTAGCATTGCTTTACAAAGATATGACTATTAGAGATATCAACAATATTTGTTTTTATTTATACAAGATCTCCTTTCACACATTCAAAACCTTGAACTTAATCTTAAGAATATAATGTTTATGTTTGTTAGATATACAGTATGCATGTTTAGGTTACAATTTAAGTGCCTCCAAAAAGTATTTAAGCCACACTTTGAGAACAGTTTGCATTTATTTCACAAAATATTAAATCAAGTGAGAAACATGCTAGTTGATATGACAGACTTAACTAACTGATCTTACTCTTATATTTCTTTAGCGCCACCTAGGGTTGAGCCGTCAGACTCCTGTTGAGCATCCAGAGCTTCTGGTCTGTTTTGCATCAAATTGTTTGTGACACAGACATCTTCTTTACATTTTAGCCCTATGAAATACTGTAAAAACTTTCTCGGGAGAGCAGTCGCTCACACTTTCTGAAACGAAGGGCCGTTTCCTCTGCTGTGTTTGTGACCCGCAGCGTTCCTGTGTTCAGCTTCTCGTCGACAGGATAATTACAGTTTATAACGGCACCAGACCGACCTCCATTAGCCTGCTCCGTCAGAGTCATAAAATGCTTTGTTTGGGTTTCATTTCTCATGTGAATCATACCACCAGGACCCCCCAAAACACACTGGCCCTCCTAAACTGAGCTTCACACACACGTTCAACAGCCAAAGTGCATTCGTTTGGGAAACCCTTTCTCTGTCATAAAGCATGCATGTTACGTGATGTCTATGGCTGTTTTCTCCAATACCATAATATTCATGCTATTAATGCAGTTTATGTTTACATATGTGTCATACTATGCAATAAATATTAATATTTTAGTATTATGTACTTTTATAGTATATATTAATATTTTGACTTTTTTTTCAGTTTATATTTTAATTAAAGTTTTGAAAAAAATGTATGCTTTGGAATTTTTGTTAGGTTTTGTTTTTATTAAATATTTATTTTTCTTTATTTATTTATTTTTTAGGTCTAGTTTTAAAAATGACATCAAAGTATATGTATTTTATTTCAGTTAGTTGCCAATAAAATGTTTATGCATTATCACTGCAAAAAGTGTTTTTCTCAGTAGAAACAGTACAAATATCAAAAAATGTTTAAATTAATATACAAGATGCAAAAATTACATAAAATATTCTTGTTTAATTAGAAATTGATAAATTGTTTTATTAGTTAATTAGATAATTAATTCAGTCAGAATTAATTTAAAAGTTGTTTTAGATTTTAGGTTATTTCACAAGTAGTTCTCTGTTACTTTTAGGTTTCTGTTTTGTAGCCCCGCCCCCACAGTGGAATCTCATTGGTTCAGATTCTCATGTTTTCTGATTGGCTTTGATTTCTGTCAGTGTATTTATTGCTGGAAACATGTTATGTCGCTCTTGGTTGGGACAAGGTTTGACCATGATTTTACTGTGATTAAGGGTGTTTTATAAGAACATCTCTTACTGCATGGCCTCGAGTGGTTTATTGTTTGATTCTGGACTCTGTTCTGTTGATTCTGTACATCTGAGGAGCACATGCTGGGTTCCTGTAGCGAGTCACTGGAGAACAGGCTTCCAGCAGGAATTCAGGCCTGAGGGATTCACGTACACGGGGAATGTCTTAAACACGTCTGATGATTCCCATTCACGCTGGAAAACAATGAAAGCATCATGCATGGCATTACTGTACATGAGCGCCTGCCTTCGGTTCCGTGTGAAGGTCGCAATGATGTGGGTCTGAGATTTTAGATCGAAAAGAATGTAAACATCTGACAGCGGTTTGTGTGAAGGCATTTATTTTGGCAGGAATTCCAGTCATAACATGCCTTCAAAAACCAGTTCAGCATTATATGTGCAAAACGAGCAGTCTTGATGCAAAAAGTGATTTTACAAATCAGTACAAACATTTAAACATTGCTAAATCATGATAAAGTAGTCTTGTTTATTGATAAATGAGTTTAACTGCAAATGGGGTCAGAAAAGGTGTTCAATCAGAATTAATTCAAAGAGAAAAGCTTATTTTTCAGACTCCAGTTGCAAATACTGTATTTTTAAGACATGTTATACTTACACAATAGCAACAAAAATTGGATTAAATATGCTAAAAAGAATTAACCTGCCAAATTAAATGCAACATATTTCAGTCAGCTTGAAACATTTAATACTGTATGGTGCATATGTATTTGTATGATTTGTGAATTGCATGTGATGTGCAGTATATATTACACTAGGGCTACACGATTAATCAAATAAATTTAATAATAATAATATAATAAAAGTCTGATGGTTTAACATTTTAAAATTAAGCAAATAAACAGCCATACATATTAGTACTGTAATTTTACAGTTGTAATGTGAAAACATTATTATTATTATTATTATTATTATTATTATTATTATTATTATTAAATACTCATTTTTTCTAATTTACAGTGAAATATTACAATAGTAATAGTTTTTATTTTATTTTTAAAATATTTTTAATAATAATAATTTTTATTTTACTATTAAATATTTCAATAGTAATAGTTCTTTGTTTTAGTTTTTTATTTATTAACAATAATAATAATTTAACATTACATCTGTAAAATTACAGCAACAACAATAATAATTATTATTATTCATATTATTATTTAATAGCCATATTGATATATAATTGTAAATGCAGGCCTACAAACAGGCACAGCACATCTGGAATTCTTTTTTAATTTAATTAGAATTTTAATGAAATTTTGCGTCTTAAATGAAAATTGCAGCAAAGTAGCAATTAATTTTTCCCATCCAGATCATGCAGCCATACTACAGTACGCAGTTTCAGTGTTTTATGAGTGTTTAAGTGTTTGTTGTTGATTGTCTGCAGGAGATTCCTCGTCCTCCTCCTGTCAACATGTGTGGTGCTGCTGTCAGCGGAAGAGCGATCAGCAGCTCCAGGTATGCTCACCTCTCACCCTTCACCTTCTCACCTCTGACCTTTGACCTCTGAAATTCTGCATGCACTCAGAGTTCTGCCATTATTTAAAGCCAATGTGTCACTTGGATGTTAAAATACTTCCCCGTATCCCAGTTTAATAATCAGAGTAAACCGTTTGTGATATTTAAAACGGAAGGAGTTTGAGTTCTTCTGGAGTCATTTTAATGTGTTTTGTTTGTTTTCCTTCCGACTGTATTTCTGTTTCTACGGAAACACCAATCTGCCAGTGTACATATTTTACTGTTAATATGAAACTGAGACTGTGTGAAATGTAGATTGGATATAAACACACAGAGAAAGAGCGATGGGGGAAGAAAGGAGCAGTGAGCAGCGAGCAAACTCATAAAACATTTTACTTGCACTAAATGACCATTTGTGTGTATAATAGTGCTTTTATATGAGCTATAATATATGATTGGCTCTCATATATGATGCTTTGCAATCAGTGTGAATTACTGAGTGCTTATAACCAGATGAAACATTGTATGTTCATATTGTGTGAACAAAGTTTGCATTTAGCAGATGCTTTATCCAAAGCAACCTACAAAAGAAGAACAAAAGCAGCTTGTTTCCGCCACAGAATAAAAAAATAAAATAATTCTGAGTTTAAATCTCGCAATTCTGACTTTTTCTTCATAATTCTGACTTTTTTCTCTTAATTCAGACTTTACTTTCTCTTAATTCAGACTACACTTTCTTCGTAATTCTGACTTTTTTCTCTTAATTCAGACTTTACTTTTTTTTCCGTAATAATAATTTATTCTCATGAAAAACTGAAAATTCTTGCAAATTTAAGATTATATCTTGCAATTCTGACTTTTAATAATTCTGAGTTTAAATCCCGAAATCCTTACATTCTGTGTTTATATCTCGAATTGTGACTTTCTCTGAATTCAGAGTTTTTGTCTTGCAACTGGCAATTCTGACATCAGACGTTTATATCACGAATTCTGACTTTCTCACAATTCTGAATTTAAATTTCGCAATTCAGATTTTTTCTTGGAATTCGGACTTCTCATAATTCTGAGTTTAAATCTCGCAATTCTGACTTTTTGAATTCATGAATTCAGACTTTTGCATCAAGTCTATATCTCGCGATTTGAAATTTATGGGTAATTTCTGGAAATTCAGAAATTTTCTATGGAAAAAATTTATAATCTTTCTCTGAATTCAGAGTTTTTGTCTTGCAACTGGCAATTCTGACATTTTTCTTGGATTTATTTTTGGAGAAAAGTCAGAATTCTAAGATAAAAAGTTGTAATTACCTCGTTTATTTATTTACTTTTTATTCCATGGCGGAAACAAGCTTCCATGAACTTTACTATACAATGAAGGGAGGGAATTCAGAAGGAAACCAAAAATGAAGGAAGGACACTCGGAAGCAGGGAAGGAAGTTTAAAAGGAAGGAAATGCAAGGGTTCAAACAGAAAGAATTTGTGTCAGATTGCATGTGCTCTCTCTTCACTGAATGGTCTGCGTGTCTGTTCTTGCGCTCTGAGCGACACTCTATCTCACGTTTCTCTCGCTCTAGTCTTAATGGGTCATTTCCAGATTTCTGCAGGGCTCTTCTCTCTCACTGCTGACTGTACAGGTTCAGAGATAGAGTGTGGAAGTGAGGAAGGGGTTCAGGCTGGTTTAGATGGACTCACAGGTCAACCGGTTAGCCTGCGATGAGCTGGTTTTCATCTGATGGAAACCTGATCTAAGCTGGTGGAAGTATTTTTGCATTTGCATTTATTTGTGTGAAATGAAGAAGATAAAATATGAGGGCAGGAAGAGATATACTGAGAGGAAACCATAGTGATGATTATATATAATCACAGTATATTTAGAATGATTGATTGAACTAAATATATACAGTAATTGAGATTATTTTTTTATTAGATTAAGTTTCCAAAAGAGCTTGTCATTATACAAATTTCACAATCCGTTCTTGTTCAGACAGAGATGTTTTAGTAGCATCGCTGATTTAAATGTCAGCAAATATAACATTTTGACAGGTTGACAAGAATCAGTTTAAACAATCTCTTTCAGTGATTCAAGTCAAGGCTGTGATTCAGAAATTTGTTACAAATCAAAGGATTCTTGGAATTTTGTGTAGATAGATAGATAGATAGATAGATAGATAGATAGATAGATAGATAGATAGAAGGATAGATAGATAGATAGATAGATAGATAGATAGATAGATAGATAGATAGATAGATAGATAGATAGATAGATAGATAGATAGATGGAGGAGGTGGAGGTTGTGATAGTCTTGAAGTTTACACAGCATGATCTGAAATCATCACTGTAACAAAGATGATATAAAGATCAAGCACTCGCTGAGAAACACTGCCTGGCTGCCATTCAAGCTGACATTAGGAAGAAAAGACTGCACATGCTGCTAAAATTGACTGAAACACCTTCGAACAATAGAGGACAGCCTGCAGTAAAGATGTACAGAAGCACACATGAATTATGATTGCACAACATCCTGAAGCCTTAAAGTGTATCATTAGAAAACTGCTCGACTATCATTACACTTGCCAGTTGGCAGCTTACAGAAGATTGCATACTATACAGTACATTTCTGTAGCTCAAACAGAAGAGCACAACGCTAGCAATGCTGAGGTCATGGGTTCGATTCCCAGGGAATACATGAACTGATCAAATGAAGCGACACAGAAACCAAAACTTTTAATGTAGGCGATTTATTTAATAATCAGTTATCTAATCAAATGTGTTTAATAATCAACACTCAAAACAAAACTGAGTTGTGTAAAAATGGTTAAAATGCATGTAAGAAACTTTAATGATAAAATGATGCCAAATTAAAGAGCATCAAAACTCTTAAAATTGACAATATAAAAGCTGAGACTTTGTTTCATATCTAAAGTAACAAAGTGCAAAGCTTATTAGGATTATTGGATGGGATGTGCGCTATAAGTAATGCTTTTATTGATGTTTTTTTTCACAAATCACAAAGAAGATATTTTGAAGAATGCTGGTAGCCACTGACTTCCTTAGTGTGGGGAAAAAAATACTATGGAAGTCAATGGCTATCAGTATCAGTTTGTTTATCAACATTCTGGATTTATCAAAATGTGCAGTATGTAACTGAGCAAAAGTGTATCCCACAATGCTGTGCCCTCGTGGTGCTTAGTCGTGCATGTTGTTGCTAGGGTGTTGTCGGTAGTTGCCAAGGCAGTGCTATATTGCTAAGTGGGTTGTAAGACATTGCTGTTTGGTTTCAAGGGTGTTCTGAGTGGTTTCTAGGTGGTTTCTTACAGGTTCAGTGCAAAAAAAAATCAAACCTAACGTGTCTATGACATTTTGTCAGTGTATGTCTTTTTTATCGTCCACCAACAGTCTACTAAGTCTGAAAGTCTAATCTTTAGTTACATTATTATTTATCTGCAGCTTAACATAATTAGTTTGGCACTCCAGATGGCCAGACTGCGACGGAGTTCAGTGTTCAATTTGAACTGCCATAGAGGTGAAAGTTTACAGGGTCGCCCATCTGCTACCAGTCAAAAACTTGGCTGGCTGAGCTTTGAAGTATAATTCTCTTTTTTTCATGGTTGTTTAAGATTCTGTCTGTTTTTAAAACCATGGTGAATCAAGCAACAAAGAGTTTTGAGGCACAGTAACAGCCTGCGCTGAACTTGTAACTCAAAGAACAGAAAGAATGAGAGGGAACAACGGTAACTTTGTGTCTCCACCGTTGTTGTCTTTCGCTTGTCATCTGTTTAAGTGGAGGATGAAGAGATCTGTTTAAATGAAAAGAAGAAAGTCTGGATTAGTAATGAAAGTGCCTGTTTCCAGCACATTTCCTCAGAGATTTCTCCATGGACTTTCTCAAACCGTGTAAAAGCTTGTCTGTCTTTGCAGATGGGAGGACAAGCTTTCCTTCTCACTTGTGGGGGCAGTCGTGGCCTAATGGTTAGAGAGTCTGACTTTTAACCCAAAGGTTGTGGGTTTTAGTTTCGGTACCGGCAGGGATTGTAGGTGGGGAGAGTGAATGTACAATGCTCAATACCACCCTCAAGAACCAAATTCCCAACTGCTCTCTTGGTTCTGCAGCAAAAAATGGCTGCTCTGGGTGTTTGTTCTCCCTGTCTGTGCTTGTTCACTACTAACTGCTGTGTGTGCACACTTGGATGGATTAAATGCAGAGCACAAATGTGAGTATGGGACACTATAATTGATCTCACTTCACTTTTCATTTTCACTTGATTTCAGAAACAGTCTTGCTGTAGTTCAAATTTAAAGAATGCAATTCTGTTTGGTGACTGTAGTGGTGCAAAAATTGCAAACTTCATCTTAAAGTCCAAATTCCATTTAGATAAGTCCAACACAAACCAGAGCATGCCTTATCAGTTGATGGGTGTAAGTGGGTAAGTCTGGGTTAGGAGTAAGCATTTAGATAAAACTAATTTGTCCTAAAAATATCAGTAAGTAATATGCATTCACTGAAGCTCCACTAGAGCGTCAACCTAAATGTCTGTGACTTTTGTTATTTAGATAGGTCAAATATTTGATGCTAATGGTAGGGCTGCACAATTAATCAAAATTCTAATTTACGGATGCCACAATTATGTAATCGTTATTCTACATGCTTAAGATGTGTTTTTGTTATCTTATGGGTTTTTCCATTGTTTTAATTTTAGTTTTAATAGAACATTATAATATCATGCATATTTTTATGTAAATTCTGATAATCGTTATTAATAATCGCAATTACAATTTCAAGGGAGTTATAGTCAATTATAATTTTTTTCATAATCGTGCAGCCCTAGCTAACAGATGGCTCATTCAATGTACAAATGCACAATTCACCAATTCAACAAATCAACTCATTAATTAATTACCAAATTACACATTAAACTGAGGTACAAAAAAAAATCTAACATCCAAAGGATATTATGTGTGATAACTTTTCAGTGGAGTCTAAACCAGGACTCTACAACTCTAGTCCCAGAGGGACAGTGTCCTGCAGAGTTTAAATCAAACCCCATCAAGCACCCTGGAACAAGCCTTTTACAATGTTCAGAATTACTTGCAAATTACATACAGGTGTGTTTAATTAGGGTTGGATCTAAATTCTGCAGGATATCGCCCCCCCAGGAATGGAACTGAAGAGCCCTAGTCTAAACCAAACAGATATGATGAGAAATTAGTTCCTCAGAATGTCCTTTCCCATCTCCCTGGCCACTCAGATACACACAGACTAATAACATTTGACAGAAAAAGAAAGAAGGATCCATACAGAGAGAGAAAGAGAGAAATGCGATGTGTGGATTGAGACCCCCACTTTCCTCTCATTCTCTCTCTTCATCTGGACCACAGATGCTATGCAAGGGCTCATGGGTAATTTGTGATGCCACGGATGTCAAAGCACATATTCATACCGTTTGTGTGGTTTGTATTATAGAGGCCTTCTAAGTTAGAAATTGTTTCATGGTGACTGTCAGCCAAATTGGATTATTTAACCAATTTAAATTAAAGCTGTGTTCTAGTTGCTAATCTCTAATGCTCATCCTTTATTTTAGAGGTTTGAACAAACTTAGGACACTCTAGCATCATGTTAAAAACCACTTTGAACACCCTAGCAGAACCAACTCCACAACAAACTCACATCGAATGTCTTTCTTGTGGTGTTTACCTAGCCAAACCCTGCTTAGCTTGTTGCTTACAAGTGTCTCTTTCTTTCTCTCAAGGTGTAGACCTTATTCATCAGCTGGGCCTTTCAGGTCGCAGAGACATACACTCTTCCGGGACACCTTACTTCACCTCCCTTGCTTCATCTCTGTCCATCCTGCCCCCTGGTTTTGGGGTTATCCTCGGACAGGATGCCCTTATTGAGGCCCCATCGGTGGACCTGCTCCCCGCAGGCGTGGAGGAGGAGTTTTCCATCATAGTGAGTTTAAGCTCCTGGCGAGCGAACAATGCCTTTATTTTTAGTGTGCGTGACGGCAGGGACCGACTACAGTTCGGCTTGCAGCTCCTGCCTGGAAGGGTAGTGGTTTACACGGGAGAGAAAGCGTCAATCTACTTCAAGTACGATGTTCAAGATGGACAGTGGCACTCCTTCTCTGTGGGGGTCCGGCCACGCTCCGTATCTTTCTATGCACGCTGCGGGGCTGTGCATTACGGAGAGGAAACGCTGACCCGTCCGCAGATGTTGAGCTCTGAAGGCCGCCTCTCCGTGGGAAGGATGGACTCCAGGACGGTGCAGTTTGAAGGAGCATTATGCCAGCTGGATATTTACCCCTCCACCCAAGCTGCGGCGCACTACTGCAACTATGTTAGAAAACAGTGCAGGCTCTCTGACACCTTCCGATCTCTGTCAGGGAGCTCAGAGTCCCCATTTCCATCAGTTTCACCTTCCACAAAGTTCCACCGCAGCTCTCCGGAGTCACACTCTAAGAGATTTATCCCAACTCTTGCTGATCACTCCACTACGGCCACCAACTCTATTCCCACAGCACTTTTTCACCAGTTTCCAACCACAAGCTCTCCAAGACCATTCAGCAAGGTACAATCCCTGGACTTCACTCCAGAGACTTCCACGAGCAACCCCACAACAGACAAGAACCTTGACGGTGAAAATGTCACTGAGAATCAGCCACTTCTCAAGAAGCCCAGAGCAACTCGGGCCACCCCGGACTTGATCACCATTGTCAAGCAGAGCCGTTTGAAAGAGGCCTTAAGGAATGACGATAGATCCCACCAATCCAACAAAGAGCTTCTGCAGACCAATATTAAAGTGAACAACACCATCCTGTACCGTGAAGAGAGCAGCTACAACCTGGTGGACCAATCTAAGGAGCAGGTCCAGGAGGGGGTGCGTGATGCAGGATACTCGGAGGGTTACGGATACGACTATGGCTTTGAAGAAGATGAATATTTCTTTGACTATGATGGATTTGTTGGTCCTAAAGGAGAACCAGGTCCTCCAGTAAGTACTGTCTGATTATCTTTCTCATGTTTTTGAATGACTTCCATAATATTCAGAATCAAGCTGCTGCAAGCCAGAGCAAAGCGCTACTTGAGAATTTATCCAAATTACAATGCATAAGAGTTGAAGCTAATTTATGGCTTTTTCTTGGGCAGAATGAAAAGCTCTTTGAGAGAGAGCATGCACTTGGCTGAGTTTCTGCGAGTTGTATTTTATCAGGAGTCTACTGGGTAAGGGAAGTAGTAAATAATTTGTTGGTGAAAGGTAGTGATGTAGCAGCAAGGTGATAGTTTGTTTTTGACCTCCTGGACTTTCAGGTGGTTATAATAGAATGTTTCAAGTTGCTCCCAGTTTCTCATGCTGTAATTTGACTGATGTGCTAATTTAAACTTCCATTTGTAATGGGGTTTGCCTTACCTAGCAAGATAACCAGGTGATGTCAAAACACTCAGTCTGGACTAATTCTGCTTTCAAAGTCATGTCAGGATGATCATGTTTATGAGATGAGCGCACACTAATGGCACCACAATGTTGTAATTAGTTGTGGGGAAACTCTGGGGTTTCTTTCCGAGCCGGAGGTATATCATTGCTAGTCACTGAAATAAGTTGTAATGGCGAATGTTGATGCTACAGTTTAGTTTATCTGTTGATGAACAGTGTTAAAGTTTGCTAGAAAATGCTACCTATTCAGCCCGTTTATGAGATCTGGTGAACCTATATTTCCCAACATTCTTTGTTGCATCACACGAATGATGAAGTACATAGATTACCTTTTCAATTGTGCGTATTGGATTTTCATTACTCTCTTTTTCACCACCCATCAAAGACATGAGGCTATGTCGAGTAGTGAAAAATAGAGAAGAAGTAAGATATTTCCCAGAGTGTTCATTTTTTTTTATAATTTCCCAAGAGGACTTTAGGGCAAATTGATAATGCCAGAGTTGATGGGACAGTAGCAAATCTGTCAAAAATCTCAGTTTACAGCCATGGTATACAAGAAAAAAAAATTATCCGATTTGGTGTTTACATGAAGTTTGATGGATATAATTCATAATTTGTGTGCTGCCAGAGTGAATGATAGTAAATAGGCCTGTCATGCACTAGCACTAGCTTAGCTCTTGGTTATGGCTCTGCTATACTAGTACAGCATGACTTCTTTCTCCTTGCTTCTTTCTCTGTTATAGCATGGGGAATGTAGCTTGATTTAGTCGGAGCAAATGCTAAATATAGAAAAGTACATGAAATAAACTCTCAACAGCAGAACTGCAGGGTGGAGCTGTATATCAAGTGTAGGTCAGTAGGCCATTGTAAACCTCAGTTCCAGAATCCCAATTTATATTCAATCACGCCAGCAAACGAATTGCGATATGAGCCAGAAGCCAGATGAACTTTTTGGAAAAGATTACAATGATGCCCTGAAGCGCCGATAAATTAATGTTTTATTCATGTTTAAACAGTTGCCTGCACGTTTGTGTGCAGAACACCAAGGTGTTTGCATAAGTGGTTCATGTGAGGATATGTGGATATGAGACATGACTTTGTGGATATTTTTGTTGGACGTCACCCTAAGTGCTCTCACTTGGCTGAGGGATACGGTGCATTCCTGTCTTGGAAGAACTGGGGGAGGTAAATTCACCAGCTGGGACTATCCAAAGTCAGCGTTTCACTGCACTTTCCTCTCCTGTTGTATGCCTCGAAGGTACAAATCAATGAATGAGATGGATAGCTTTATGATTTTGTTTCCATAGCACAGCAATCAGTTTCTTAAAATATCTAATGACATTTGAATAATTCATTCTGTCATTTATCCAAAGCACTCTTACTTTCCAGCCGAAGCCAGTTTAGGGGATTACCTGGTCTGTCTTGATGGTTTTAGAGGGGTTTTGACCATGTAACTGTTTGTGAGAGTGAATTGTAGACCAATGTATCTCTTTCAACATGGGTTTGATTACTGAACATGTAGATTCACCTGCGGTGTTCAGGCGGTTTGCTGTCTCAGAGTTTCCACAGATCTCTCTCGGCTCTGAACGCAGCTGCATGGCCCCAAAACATTTCGTCTTTTCTGATAGGTTGAGAACGACTAACCTCTGTTCCAGATTTTCCTACACACACTTCTGTCAATAAGCAGCCACAACATAAGAGGCACATTAGGAGGAGGACTGGTGCTTTCAAAAACCTGTGAGGCTTTGTTTATGTGGGTCTTGAGTATATGGTTGTCATAACACAGGGCAATATCTGGGAATTTTCTTTGCTGCCGCTCTCATCTTAAGCCTTTACATAAGTCTAAGTGTGGCTTTATGTACATACATACATAAATACAATACATACATAAATACATACATACATACATACATAAATACAATACATACATAAATATATACATACACACAGACATATAGTACACAACATATAAATATAAATAATATAATATCTCACATAAATTAAAATGTTACATATTTATCTGCATATGTTGTGTACTATGTATTTTGTACATGTTAGTGCATTTAAATTAAAATGATTTAATATCTTTCATCCTTGTGTTTTTTTTTTTTTTTTTTTTTTTGTGAATAACAGTGTGGAAACATGTCTTAATTATTTTTAACTAAACAGTTATTTTAATCAAAAAGATTTCAAGATTTATTTATTTTTCCAAATATTGATTTGATTTGATTTATTGATTGATGCATTTATTTATACATTTACACATTTATGCATTTATTTATGCATTGATGCATACATTTTTGCTTTACATTTTTTTACTTTATGCATAATATACTTTCATTTAATATGACCATTGAAAAATATTAAAATGAAAAAAAGAAAATACTAATATTAATAATATAGATTTATTATTAATTATTTACTCTTATTTATCATTTATTTATTTAATTATTTTTAAGCTATATCCCCTTACCCTAGTACTAAGGCATTATTTTCAGTTAAGCAGCTTAAAAGTAATATATAAAATGTAAAAATGTGAAAAGCATTTGTGCACTTTTGTACCAGGAGTGTAGGATATAAGTAAATGTATATCAATATTTTAAAAATGTTGTTCTTTTACAATAAATCATTGCTGGTTGACACTCTGTGTACTGCATGTTTGTAGCAGCTGTCACACTTAAACATCTCCTTACCTTGGCTACAAATCAATCACTGGTCATCTTGGCAAAAGAGCCGATCTGGTCTAGATAGTTGTCAGCTGTATGTTGTTGCAAGCACTAAACTTTAAACTTTTATTGTCTCAAAGTGTTGTCAAACATCAAACGCGCGTTTCTGTAGTGGTTCCACCTGTGAACACACAGAGTGAATAATAAACGGTTTTGTTGGTTTCATCTGGGAAAAACAGGTGTTAGTTAATATTCTCTGTCCCATCAGAAGATGATTAAACAGCCCTGCTGAACTGACATGTTTGCTCGTGCTGGTTAGTGATGGACCAGCGAAACCATGCTCTTATAAAGCTGTTTGAACAGGTAAATCCTGCCATTTAAGCTTCACCAGCATCCAAAAAAAAATTATTTACTGGTGATCGGCGGTATTGAATACAGAACAGCAGGTCAGTGTGAATTTTTTATGTCCTTTTACGAGGCTTTTAAAATGCATGCTATAAAAGAATAAGGGTTGTTTAGTTAGCGATGCTGTAGCAGTGTGTCGTTCCTCAAAGGCTAATCATCATAACATCATCATAATAAAAGAATCTAATAATAGATTTTTTTTTTATAAAACAACTATATCGCTCCTAAATAGTTATGTTTACAAGAGCCACATTTGGAAGTATGTTTTCGTTCTGTTAGCGCTGTCTGACAGGACATTTGGTCAGTCTCTTGGTTTCTATTTTCGAGCATCATGCTAGGTAGCAGAGAAAACATAATTGGTCCCAAATACTGCTCTATCTATCTATCTATCTATCGTTTGTGTACAAACCCGATTCCAAAAAAGTTGGGACACTGTACAAATTGTGAATAAAAACAGAATGCAATGATGTGGAAGTTTCAAATTTCAATATTTTTATTCAGAATACAACAGATGACATATCAAATGTTTAAACTGAGAAAATGTATCATTTTTTAGGAAAAAATAAGTTGATTTTAAATTCCATGGCATCAACACATCTCAAAAAAGTTTGGGACAAGGCCATGTTTACCACTGTGTGGCATCCCCTCTTCTTTTTATAACATTTTGCAAACGTCTGGGGACTGAGGAGACAAATTGCTCAAGTTTAGGAATAGGAATGTTGTCCCATTCTTGTCTAATACAGGCTTCTAGTTGCTCAACTGTCTTAGGTCTTCTTTGTCACATCTTCCTCTTAATGACCAAATGTTTTCTATGGGTGAAAGATCTGGACTGCAGGCTGGCCATTTCAGTACCCAGATCCTTCTTCTACGCAGCCATGATGTTGTAATTGATGCAGTATGTGGTCTGGCATTGTCATGTTGGAAAATGCAAGGTCTTCCCTGAAAGAGACGACGTCTGGATGGGAGCAAATGTTGTTCTAGAACTTGGATATACCTTTCAGCATTGATGGTGCCTTTCCAGATGTGTGTAAGCTGCCCATGCCACACGCGCTCATGCAACCCCATACCCATCAGAGATTGCAGGCTTCTGAACTGAGCGCTGATAACAGCTTGAGTTGTCCTTGTCTTCCAAAAAGAACTTCAAATTTCAGTCCCAGTTTTCCAAAAAGAACTTCAAATTTTTGATTCGTCTGACCCACAGAACAGTTTCCACTTTTGTCACAGTCCATTTTAAATGAGCCTTGGCCCAGAGAAAACGCCTGCGCTTCTGGATCATGTTGAGATATGGCTTCTTTTTTGACCTATAGAGTTTTAGCGGCAACGGTGAATGGCACGGTGGATTGTGTTCACTGACAATGTTTTCTGGAAGTATTTCTGAGCCCATGTTGTGATTTCCATTACAGTAGCATTCCTGTATATGATGGAGTGCCGTCTAAGGGCCGAAGATCACGGGCATCCAGTATGGTTTCCGGCCTTGACCCTTACGCACAGAGATTGTTCCAGATTCTCTGAAACTTTGGATGATATTATGCACTGTAGATGATGATAACTTCAAACTCTTTGCAATTTTTCTCTGAGAAACTCTTTCTGATATTGCTCCACTATTTTTCGCCGCAGCATTGGGCGAATTGGTGATCCTCTGCCCATCTTGACTTCTGAGAGACACTGCCACTCTGAGAGGCTCTTTTTATACTCAATCATGTTGTCAATTGACCAACTAAGTTGCAAATTGGTCCTCCAGCTGTTCCTTATATGTACATTTAACTTTTCCGGCCTCTTATTGCTACCTGTCCCAACTTTTTTTGGAATGTGTAGCTCTCATGAAATCCAAAATGAGCCAATATTTGGCATGACATTTCAAAATGTCTCACTTTCAACATTTGACGTTATCTATATTTTATTATGAATAAAATATAATTTTCTGAGTATAATAAATAAAATATAAATTTCCATTTTTACCAAAATGATTCCATTCCTTTTTTACTCACAATTTGTACAGTGTCCCAACTTTTTTGGAATCAGGTTTGTATTATGTAATTTACTTATTGTATATATGATTTATTATGAAATAATTTCTAAGTGAAAAAAAAAGTGTGGCCAAGTATGGTGTCCCATACTTTTGGAAATTGTTGAATATAAAGAAAACAATAGCTGTATATACATATAATTTAATATAAATATAATGTCTATATATACATAATAAATATAGTTTAATACAATTTCATTTTAAAACTTAAATAATAAATATTTAAATTAAAAATAACTGTATTTGTAAATAAATATAATTTTTATATTTTCATTTTTAACTTGTTGGACTTAAAGCAAATAAGACATGTATTTATTTATTTATTTTTATATTTTAATTTATATTTGGCATCTGATGGAAAGCAAACAAAGGCACTTAATGCTTCTTCTAATTTTGGACTTATGTATTTAATATGTGTCTGTATTTAATATTTCTCTATGTTTTCACACCATATATATCCCGTCACGCTCGCCAGCCCAGATCTCTAACCACCACTAAAGCAGCTCATGTCTCAGTAATTCTGCATGAATCGGATTATTGGTGTTCATTAATCTGTGCTCGTGTTCATCTCTCTCAGATGCCAGATGTGCTTTTCTGTGTTAAAAGCAGGAGTCAGACACAAGGTTCCAATTACACTCTTTCTTGTGCTGTTCAGAAACAGTTGTCCAGGAATCAATCTCTCTTCCTCATTTTCTGTGTTTCTCTGCAGGGTCCCATCGGCCCCCCAGGTCTCCCCGGACCCCCTGGACAGAGAGGACCGCGGGTAAGACGCTCTGCTCTAATGCATCAGTGTTTGGTTGTTTGTTGCGGGGTGAATCCTGTTTACCTGTGTTCGGATTCACGCAGCGTCCACATGTCTCACTCTTTTTTCCCATTATGAAACAATTAGAAGAATAAGACTTTCCACAGTTGTTTGTACCAAACATAATCACTGAGAAAGCAAAAGAAGGATAGAAATATACATATTTTAAATACACAGATCTATTTTATTTGGAGCTTGGACTTAGAGCAAACAAAAGCACAAACAAACAAACATATATCGTCGATATATCGGCCGATATTTGGTATTTTGTGATACATCGGCCGATAAGTCTTTCTGTGTGGCCGATGTTTTTCAAAATGGATTATGACACATTTCATGCATTTATGCTTCCTCTTTAAGACAAACCACTCAGATGTGAAGCCAGCATCTGACAGACAGTAAAATGACCAATCCTCATTTACTTTCTAACGTGACGCTACCTTGTGTTATATACAGTAACACTCCGGCGTGCAAAAATCAAACCGTGTTTACCTCACAAACGATCAAAAACTCCCACGACTGGCTCTCAGATATGCGTGTTGTTCTCAGGAACTTCTAAACAAGACGCTGTTTTCTGGTGGACTCAAAAGCCGCTGCACTCCAGAACGAAAGCTGTGTTGACACGGGAACTCTATTAAGTAATAATATTACGTTTGAATTCCTTTATATGTTTATTCAGGAATATCCGTAGTATTTGATTGCCCATGATTGGCATTATATCGCATGTAGTTTACATTTTCATATGTTCCAGTCTTATTTAATGCTATACTGTAACCAAGCAGGTAATTATATGCCTTCAGACTTATATTATTTTTTACAATGAAACTGACAAGTAAAACGAAACAGATCAGAGACAGATATATTTAGTATTAACCTGCTATCCCATACTATAATTAAAACAACCTGTTGCTCGGTAAACTATATGCTGTATGTATTGTCCATAAAATAGGCCTACATGGAATTAAACATACTATATTTGACATTCATTTATGAATAATAATTTGGTCATTAATTATGAATGTTAGAAAGGCTGGACTAAACCTTGTTCATTTAAGTGTTACAGTACCTCTGTTGTTTACATTTTAATTGTTTACGTTTTATATATATATATGTCATTATATATAGATATATATATATATATATATATTATATATATATATACATATATACAGTCTTACACCTCATATATCAATATATATATAAAACGTAAACAATTAAAATATATATTGTGTAGATGTTTCAGCAAAAGAAAAGCAAATGCTACACTAATTGTTACCTCAATTTTTTTTCAACTTTACCTCAAAGTTTTAATAAATATTTATGCATAATAAATGTTCATTTAGTTTCACCAGTTTTCTGCATGTCTCTCATTTACTGTAAAATTATATGTATAATATATCGGCCTCATTGATTTCTCAATATCGGCCAGTAATTCAACACACGAAACAGAAACCATGTTCTTTTTTCATTACATGTTCAGTGCAAGCCACATTTGAAGTAGTCTGGGTTGTGTTGTGTTTGATTGGGTGCACAGTTTTTGACAACAGTTAGCTTATTTATTCATTATCGTAATATCCATTTTAGTTGCATTTTATTATTTACTATACATTCAGCATGGTTTTTCTCTGCTGAGTCATGCAGTCATGGAGAACCACTTTACTACAGTATTATGCTGTTTTGAACCCCATACACTTATATTTGTGTACATGTACAGTCTCTGGTGGGCCGACGGAGGATCTCTCCTCATGATGTTTGAGTTGATTGTGTTTCTGGAGTCTGTAGGCTCTCCTGCTGCTGTCAGTCAGTGATCGATGGCTTATTCTCAGACTCCGTCTCTCTAGGATCATCCCAGACACTCAGTATCTGTTCAGAAACACTAATAATCATTGATCCTGCATTATTTGAGCCAATGCAGATGAATGAAGTTACACTGAACAAAATTATAAACATAACACTTTTGTTTTTGCCCCCATTTTCATGAGCTGAACTCAAAGATCTCAGACTTTTTCTATGTAAACAAAAGGCCTTTTTCTCTCAAATATTGTTCACAAATCTGTCAAAATCTGTGTTAGTGAGCACTTCTCCTTTGCCGAGACCAGCCATCCACCTCACAGGTGTGGCATATCAATATGCTGATTAGACAGCATGATTATTGCAAAGGTGTGCCTTAGGCTGGCCACAATAAAAAGCCACTCTAAAATGTGCAATTTTTAGACAGCACAATGCCACAGGGAGCGTGCAATTGGCATGCTGACTGCAGGAATGTCCACCAGAGCTGTTGCCTGTGAATTGAATGTTTATTTCTCTACCATAAGCCGTCTCCAAAGGTGTTTCAGAGAATTTGGCAGTACATCCAACCGGCCTCACAATTGCAGACCAAATGTAACCACACCAGCCCAGGACCTCCACATCCAGCATCTTCACCTCCAAGATCATCTGAGACCAGCCACCCGGAGACAGGTGTGTGCAACAATCGGTTTGCATAACCAAAGGAATTTCTGTACAAACTGTCAGAAACCGTCTCAAGGAAGCTCATCTGCATGCTCGTCATCCTCATCGGGGTCTCGACCTGACTGCAGTTTGTCGTCGTAACCGACTTGTGTGGGCAAATGCTCACATTGGATGGCGTCTGGCACTTTAGAGAGGTGTTCTCTTCACTGATGTATCTTGGTTTTCATTGTACATTTGACAACGAACATAGGTGCATTTTATTGATGGCATTTTGAATGCACAGAAATACCGTGACGAGATCCTGAGGCCCATTGTTGTGCCATTCATCCACGACCATCACCTCATGTTGCAGCATGATAATGCACGGCCCCATGTTGCAAGGATCTGTACACAATTCCTGGAAGCTGAAAACATCCCAGTTTTTGCATGGCCAGCACACTCACCGGACATGTCACACACTGAGCATGTTTGGGATGCTCTGGATCGGCGTATACGACAGCGTGTTCCAGTTCCTGCCAATATCCAGCAACTTCACACAGCCATTGAAGAGGAGTGGACCAACATATCACAATCAACAACCTGATCAACTCTATGTGAAGGAGATCAGTTGCACTGCGTGAGGCAAATGGTGGACCCCCCCAAATCAGTAAAACTGCACATTTTAGAGTGGCCTTTTTTTGTGGCCAGCCTAAGGCACACCTAAGGCAAAGGAGAAGTGCTCACTAACACAGATTTAGACAGATTTGTGAACAATATTTGAGAGAAATAGGCCTTTTGTGTACACAGAAAAAGTCTTAGCTCTTTGAGTTCAGCTCATGAAAAATGGGGGCAAAAACAAAAGTGTTGCATTTATAATTTTGTTCAGTGTATTTCAGTGATAGAAAAGCAAAATATGATTGGTTATAGCGAGAACATGCTATGATTGGTCAGTGAAGTGTGGCTATTATCTGATTGGCTTGAGTAGGCGGTGTGGGTGGAGTCACGCATTTGTGGATCGCCAGCGCCTTGACGCGAGAAATGTTTCAAAATCCACGAATGCACAGCAAGCGTTTCACAAATGATTGGCAGGCAAAGTTGTGTTTGTGACATAAAAATATATTTGTCAATATGTTCTTTATTTGCAAATCTCATTTTATTTATTGGTGAATTTAATTCATGTTTGTAAAACTCTAAGTTTTATTTGTGGATCTCATTCTATTTTTTTGTCAGTATGTTTAATTTTTGTTAATCTCTTCACATTTATTTGTGGCTCATCATCTATTTACTTGGAATTATGCAACAAATCTATCTTCATGAAAAGGCAACATAATTTACATTTTTGTAATAATTTTTTTAGGTTTTCAATTAACAATAAAATAATTCGACTGTCCGTCTTTGTTTCTCTCAGGGTCCTCCTGGTCCTCACGGGAGTCCCGGGCCACCTGGTTTACCTGGTCCAAAGGTAAGTTCCTGTTTTCTGCTCTCTGTAGCTCTCTCTTCCGGCCGGCGCCGGAGGGAATGTTTCCGATGATATCGTGCGGTGGGATCCCGCAGTCTGAAACAAGTCTGTGCCATTACACGAGCACAGCGGCCGCTCGAGACACTCCTCCTGTTCAAACTCGCCACCTTCTGTAGCCGAATAGTTCTTGTTTTGTAATTAAGGTTTATTATGGTGTGTGTCTGTCACTGTGTGTGTGATGCAGAGGCTTCGGAAAACACTGGAAAGAGCCGTTGGGGAGACACTGACAGTTTGATCTGCTGAAAGAGAGGAAAATATATCTATGCCATTTAAACAAATTGACTCACTTGACATTAAATAAATCAACATCATCGCAGTGTTTCCCAGAACAGCACCTTTATTTACACTTTTTAATTTATTTTTAAGAACAGCACCTTTATTTACACTTTTTAATTTATTTTTATTCATATTTTCAGTCAGCTTTTATCTTCCTATTTTCAGTTTCTTATTTAAAATTTCATTATTTCTTTCTTTCTTTCTTTATTTTAAATGCTTTTGTTAAGTTTATTAGTTTTGGCTTTTTTAAAAAAAAAATCTAAATAGTTTTCATTCTTATTTCAGTTTTAGGTTTTGTTAATATTTTAAATCAGCTTTTTTAAATATTTTGAATACATTTTTTCCTACTTTCAGTTTTCAAAGTTTCCATTTCATCAGTGGTTCCCAGAGCAGCAGGTTAATTTTTATTAACACTTTTTAATTAACATTTCATTTTTAATTTTTATTTAACATTCATAACAAACTGCTTTTTTTGTGGTATCATTGATATACTATTATAGTTTTTGTGGACATTTAGAATTATAATTTTTTATAAAATGTTATTATATTATATTATATTAATATTATATTATATATATTATATTATATATTATATTATATTATATTATATTATAATTTTAAATAAAGATTTTTTTTTTCCATTTTTCACTTTAATATTGGTTAAAGGTTTAGTAATGTTATTGTATGTTTTTACAATTTTATTAATTTTTTAATGTATCTATATAATACTAAATATTATATAATACTCATTATATAAAATTATATAAAATAATACTCATTTTAATTTAACATTCATAACAAGCTACTTTAGATCAGAGTTGATCTAAAGATCTAAAGTTGGTATCACTGATATACTATTATAGTTTTTACTGAAATTTATAATGTTTATTTTAAAAAATTTAAAATTTTTATTATATTATAGTTTTTGCTGAAATTTATAATGTTTATTTTAAAATTAATTAATATTGTGGTAATTTTGTGTTATTTTTTATTATTATCATTATTTTTTAAATATGCATAATTTTTATTATTTTTATTTAGAAGTTTTAGATTTTAGTTTTTTTTTTAGTACTTTAGTTAAACTAAATGAAAATAAGAAATGTTACCTTGAGTAGTAGCTGATTATTTTATTTTATTTTATTTTATTTTATTTTATTTTATTTTATTTATTAAGTAATGAAATTGTTATTTTTTATGGTTTTATTTTTAGGTCTAATTAGCCTGCTAGAAATGTGATGTTTCATGTAAAATATGTGACTGGTTAACGGTTGAGAGATGTGTTTGTGATGTCAGAGGGGTCGGCCTTCAGTCAAACTTGTTGCGATGGTTTTCATAGAGGTAGCTGAAAAGCTGCAGTTTCAAACTCCTCAAGGGTTCATCCGTGACCTTTCACACCTGTGTTCTTGATAAAGATGACAAACTCAGCTGGACTGAACCTTTGACTTAACCTAGTGATGTTACGTGAACAACGTGTGTGTGAAGGTGAAACATCAAGAGGCAGGTGTGTCCTGAAAGGTGATGAACCTGTGGGGTTTTTCCAGCAGTGGAAAAAAAGGTCCAACTACTTTATCTGTCATAGCGATGAGTATCAGTTACGTCATGAAGTTACCAAAAAAGGCAATTAAAGCTGGACTAAAACTGTGCATGTAGAAGTGCAGTGGTTTTCAAAACACAAATCATAAATTAAACCCTCAACCCAGAAATAAAACATAAAAAGTAAAGAGAAACTATAAACCATGTATGCATCCCTGATCCGTGTCATGTTCAGCTCTTAAAGCAGCCAAAATAACCCGATAACCAGCTGCTGTGACGTCAAAGAAAAAAAGAGCTTTAAGAATTCATCAATGTTTAATTCAGAAATTAGTGTTTGATAACTTTATTCAATTTCCATATAGTATTTCCTACGTGCTAGAAGTTGTTATTTTTTAAAGTCTAATAAATGTTAAAATTTATAGCTCTCAATTATAGCTACTGTAACGTTGAATGGTTATAGTCAGTGGTTAAATATTAGGGGGAAAAAACAGAGAGACATAGAGACATCAGTAGTGTTAGTATCAGTGATACTCGCCTTCAGACATAAAAAAAAAATATATACTGTCTATATGTTGTTTCAACATTAATTTTAAGATTGAATGTGAAATTATCACAATATAGAACTATATTTAAAAACTTTGATGTTAGGTAAGAATAATCGTGATTAATTTCAGAAAAAAATGTGTGATTAATTATTTTTTAGATTAGATTTATTTTTTAAAAGAGCAGGTCATATGGTATTTTAAAGTGTCCCAATATTGTGTCGGAGTCCCACAAAACATTTAAAAACTCCTAAAATCAGAAAACACTGTAATTTTCTCAGAATATACATTTAATATTAAAATCATTTATCAGTGATTTCGAAACGATTAGTTCGAAGCAGTTCTGAGGTTAAGGTCTGTAAACTCCTCCCTTCCATAAGCCTACTCTGCTCTGATTGGCCAGCTGGCCAAGCCTGTTGTGATTGTTTTTTTCTAATACGATGCGTGTCGGAAACAAAATGCTCCGGAGGGTTCCATCACAAGCATGACTTGATCAGGATGTTTCTGAGGGATAAGTTTAAACTTTGTGTATGGTATTTTACATGATGTGACAGCAGTTTTATTGCATTCATTATTATTATTATTATTATTTACTTATTTGAGGTGCACGTGTGGTAACTGTGTTAGAATGGCCAGTGAGGCTGAAAACACAGCGTCTTCTCGACATGTTGTAAACACACTAACTAGCGGAAGTGTGTGTGGGCAGGTCAGAGTGTATTTCGCGGGCAGGCAGGGTTTATGCAAATGTGTTACCTTGTGACGTATATAGGGAACAGGGAGAAGATTCGAAAATATGACTTTTATCATGCACTTTTTTGAAATGCACACATTTAATTAAAACTACTTTACAAATTGAAAAAAAAACTTTTATCATGCACTTTTTTGATTAACATTTTTCAGACTGTTTACATTGAAGGATAGCTACGTTACAAATGGCAAAAAAGATATTTTTCGAAAACCCATATGACCTGCTCTTTAATCGATTTACAGTGTGTGTGTGTGTGTGTGTGTGTGTGTGTGTGTGTTTGTGTATATATATATATATATATATATATATCTATATATATATAATATAATATTTTGAATCCACTTTTATTTTAAAATATTTCTAGATCGCTTTGATTTAATTTAGTTTTAGTTTTAATAGTTTTTGTTTTTAATATTTTGAATCCACTTTTATTTTCATATTTTCAGTTTTCATTTTAATAAAAACAAAATTATAAAAAATATTACGTGTGTCATGTTTATTAGTGTTTGCTTTTTAAAAATATCATTTTCATTTATTTTTCCATTTCATAATTTTTTTTTCATTTTTTTAATTGAAGTTTAATTTTTTGTTTTTTTTTTGTTTTTTTTTTGCAATTTTGCCATGTGCTTTAGCCATTTTAGTAGTTTTTTTTCTTTCATTTTCATTTTTTGCATTTAATTTATTTTTTTCTTTTAGTTTTAATTTTTTTATTTTTAATTGAATTTTAATTTTTTTTTTATTTTGCTCTGTGCTTTTTCCATTTTTATTACTTTTTATTTTAAAAATATTTAATTCTTTCATTTTTTTATTTAAGTGTTTAAAATTAATATTTGATTGAGATTTATTTTCATTTTAATTTTGGTTTAATTTTTAGCAATTTTACAGTTTTTTTGTCTTTTTTCAGTGTTAGCTTTTTTTAAAAAAATCTATTTTTTTGTTTTTCATTATTATTTTTAATTAAAAGCATTAGTTACGTGACTGCCATGAATGTTAATTTGCTTTTCGCTAGTCGGTTGCAGGGGAGGGGCATTCTCATCCTAGAGCGCATTTGATTGGACAACATTCTGTGTAGTGCAGGATGATGTCATCAGTATTTTTTCTCAATTTTCAAGAGGAGAAAGACTGTATATTGTAAAACACAAGTCTGATTTGCCCTTAGGACAAATTAATTTGGTCAGATTAGTAGTCTGTCACGCTGAACATGTGCAGGTCTATACTGGACCACTTCCACAGGAGCCCTGCGTGCTTTAATACGACCCGACAGGAAGATGCTGAACATGTGCAGGTCTATACTGGACCACTTCCACAGGAGCCCTGCGTGCTTTAATACGACCCGACAGGAAGTGATGTGGCTCGTAAAGTGAGTCTGGAGGGTAAACCCGGGTGGATGTGGTTTATTTACGGGCTCCCACAAACAGACTGAGAGGAACTGCTGCGGCTGTCACACACGCTGTACTCACTCGCTTTCACCACTAATTGCACTTCAGTGTGATGAGGGTTTCCCAAAGAAAAGATTTATCGCTCTGATGCTGCTCTTTCACAGCTCAGGAGACTTTATAGAGCCCGCTGTTATGTTAAATCTCATCCTTATGTTTCTCCTAAAATTAATTTGGAGAAATAAAAATCATTTGATCTTGGGAGAATTAGATGAGCAGTATTTGAGTTCATATTGACTTCAGTATATTGTCCAATCTGAGCACAGTTTGAGACATTGAGATGTCTTTTGAAACTCTGAGGTAGTGTTTCTCAACCAGGATGACTTGAAATTATATAAAATAAGACAAAACAAGCATTAAGATAAGATAAAACAACCAAAAATCAATATATTTATTATTTTAATTCACTCCCTCAACAACCATTTTCCATCGGAAATCCTAGATATATGAGGCAGCCTAATTTCTAGACCTGTAAAAGTCATATAATTTATTTAAAAAACATATGTAATCTTATGACATAAATTAAGGACATTGCCTTTTAAAAATAATATACTTTTTTCTCATTTTAAATGTGGAATTTCTAGACCTTGGAAAGTCAGGTAATTTAATAAAATGTACTTAAATTAATAACATTGCACTTTTAAAAAGAATTTGAATCATAAAAGTGTGATTTCTAGGCCTGGAAAGTCATGTAATTTAAAAAAAAAATGTGTCATCTAATGACATGAATGAATAAAATTGCCTTTTTAAAAAGAATACACATGTTCCTAATTTTAAAAGTGTGATTTCTACACCTAGAAAATCTGCGTAATTTAATTAAAAATACATAATCTAATAATATAAATGAATAAAACACAAATATAATTTTTTCCTAATTTTAAAAGTGTAATTTCTAGACCTGGAAAAGTCAAGTAATTTAAAGTAAATTTTAATCTAATCAAATAAAGTAATACAATTGCATTAAAAAAATAATATATATATATAAATTTTTCTAGTTACATTTTGTTTTCTAGGCCAAAATCACAAACAAATAAAAAAATCATGGGGCCTTGAAATATTGACGTTTTCTAGGGCAAGCAGGAGGACTTCATTTCCTCTCTGTTTTGCTGTCTAGGAGAATGAGAAGCAGGAGGACTTCATTTCCTCTCTGTTTTGCTGTCTAGGAGAAACAAAAGAGTTTTATGTTGTTTCTTTCCAATTTGATCTGAACACTTGACCTTTATATTCAAAAGTGCCAAATACGCCAATCTGATTTTCCCATCAAGCTTCAGGACAAAGTGTTTGTCTCTCTGTCCATTCAGAGATGACCTGAGTGGGCAGCAGGGTCGTCCGCTGCAGATATCAACACCAGGGGCCGATCTGAGCTCGAACGCAGTTGGAGATGATCTAAACTGTGAAGCATCTCAGTGTAGCCCACAGATGAGTCATGTGTCTGCTGGGATCCTGAAGAAACGAGAGCTGTAGCGCTTTGTGCTTTGTGCATTATATCCCTTCTTAAGACTTAAGGGATGAGATAGAGAGCGAGATGAGGTGGCCTTCACAGATTTGAGAGGTTTGGCTGTAACATGTTTTCTTGAAGACGTGAATGCAGCTCATCTGCTCTGTTGACGTTTTGTTTTTCAGTCTAAAGTCAGCGAATCATGGCAGGCTTTGCTTTAGTAAAGTGGGGTTTCGCAGGCGTCAGATCTGTGCTGTCTAGTGTTGATTGACAGCAACTGTGTTTCCGTCAAACTGCTTGTTTCAAGGATTAAAACTCTCATTCATACCTGAATGGATTTGTAGTTGTTTGATTGACATGCTAAATTTAGTCCGTGCCATAAGCCTTTTCTTCCAGTGACTCCCTTTGCATCTTAGATGTAATTAAAAAGTATTCTGTGGTACAAAAAGCACAATATTGTACAAAATAAGAATGATTGAATGAATCAATTAATGAATGGAGTCAGTGAATGATTATGGATGGATGGCTAATGTGCATGGATGAAATGACTGATGGTGATTATCGGTGCATTGATAGATTAATAAAGTAATGAATGAATGGGTTCAGATATCAACAGTCCATTTCTGATCATCTTATTCACTGCATAAGAGATTGAACACTGTGTAATTCTGAGGTTTAGTGTGTTTGCATACATGTAGGAAGCAGCTGTTATCCACTGTTATCACTTGCCTCAGTCTGTCAGCACAGAAGAACTGGGTTTGCTTGTATCTTCTTGAATTTTAGACATGCTTTGAAAGCTTGTTTTCTCAAATATATAACATCGAACTGAATTAACATTATGTATTTTGTTTATGTCCCAGGGTGCAAAAGGTGATCCTGGACTGTCCCCGGGTCAAGCGCTGATGGGTGATAAGGTAAATGATCCACAAACACAGACTACAACATCATTGCTCTTAGTGTTGTTGGAAATGTCTTTGTATATACAGCCCTAAAGCCATGAACTACAACAAACACTCATTGGATTTCTGGCCTTTAAAGGGATAGTTCACCCAAAAGTGAAAACTGTGTCATAATTTAAAACAACGTTCTGTCATTAAACTCTAGATGGCGCTGGCAGCTCTAACTCAAACTGATATAATTACATCATTCACAAGGCGCAGCTGATTGGTTTCTTTTCGCATCAGCAGCCAATGAGCTTGCTGCTCAACATTCAGATACTTGGCTAGTGCTTGCTGTAGCAGTGTGCTTCAGAAACCCTCCACCTTCCCCAGCTCCACCTGTATAGATCTGCTACTGGGTTACTTCATTATTTGTGCAGTAGCAGTATTTCTTAAATGCGAAGTATGAAAGTCGTGTGCAAGTAGCATACTTTCTGCATCTAACCCATGCTCACACAGATAGCAGCATGTGAACACTGTAGATGTAGCTATGCAGCGCCCCGGGGAGCGTAGCAGATCTGTTCCGCCATGATTTCTTAAACACATCACCACAGTCATCTATATTACAAACCAAACCTCTTCGAGATTTGTCACGACAAGGACTCACCTTCATGTTGTTCCATATCTGTAAGACTTTCTTGTTCCATGGAACAAATACTGTAACTAAAGCCAAACTTGAACAAAATTTCAAAGCTGCTCTGCTATAAAAATGTTTGGGAACTCTTGGCACCAAAAATTACAAAAACTTAATTTAATTCAAATATCAAAGTGTCAATCAAAACTTGTCTTGTCAGGTTTGGCGTCAGTGGAGATCATTCACAAGACACACAACCATTAATATCAAAATTGGTGGAGAACGCAGTCACAATTTGACAATGATGACCTTTTATGGTGCTTTTTTGGTCATTTGTGGAGCTCAGCAGCTCCAATTCCCAATCATTTTAATTCTATGGAAATGAGAAGCATACAAATTATACAACATGTGGGTGTTTGTTTGATTTTCCCGGAATGAAAAGCTTTGAAACATGAGGGCGAAGAATAAATTATGTCAGATATGCTTGTGCTTGAATTGCTTCTGTTTTCGTCATCTAGGTATGACCCTCAGGTGATGAAGGACAACACTGAGTTTCTTCTCTTTTATTATTTCAGGGTGAAAGAGGAAGGCCGGGTCCACAGGGTCCTAGAGGTGAACCAGGTCTAAAGGTAAGTCCTTCTCTTCCAACTTACTGCCAGAGAGCCCGTTTCAGCTGAATTATGGGCTGTTTGTGTCGGTGAGATGCAGTGTTTCATTCTCCACGGCGGTCATACAGTATCCGTTACCAACACCGTGGCGGCAAGGCCCCTCTGAGCCATGGCTGGATTGGGTTACGGACCAGAATAAAGATCTGGGGAAGGTCTGTTCACACTTCTCAAGACGTAACATTGCTCGGGGACCCGCCGTCACCTGGGAGCCCCTTTACAACCTGAGACCCCCAGAGGTCAAGAGTCGTCTTTTAGAGGAAAGGCAATCTGCAGGGTGGCACACTCCTGATGATATTAACAGTCCTATGTTGCATCTTCAAAAGTGCAACTGGTGTAAATGTTAGCTCACATAACTCTGTTTTTGTAATATTTAAGGTCTGTGACTTGAGTAGGAGGGTTTTTGAGGGTAGTTTGTTGAGAGAGCATTGGCAGATATCATGAGGGGTATTCAGTAGCTCTTGTTTCGGTTTGCGAGGTGAAGAGAATCAAAGGCCTTGTAAATTCCTTTCAGTCTTGACTAGAAAGAGTTGGCCAGAGCTCGTTTTAGGTTAGTCTTTTGCTAACAGTGGCCAAGTGTCGGATTTTCATTTGCAATCCCAAGAGCACGGTTGAGACTGTTTTTGTGTGGCTCAACTCTCAGAAAATGAATGTTCTCCAAGTGGAGTTTTCTTTGGAAATGGAGGCCTTTTGGAAAGAGCTCTTTTCTGTTGCGTCAGGACTTTTAGTTGGTTTTGAAAGGTCAGTTGTCACAACCCGGGAAGTGGTGAAAAGCAGATCTGTAAGGTTAGGTTTGTGGATCCTGGCCTGATTCATCTGAGAGTGGGGAAAACACAGGGATCTGGAGGTGAAACCAGAACCGTTAATAGAATAGATCCAGTCATGAGATAAGTCATTGATTTACCTCCAAAGACAAATGGATTCATGTCAGCATGCATTGAACAGACTTAGAGGCTGATCAAATTAAGTTTGTCCACGTTTCATTAAGAAAGTTTCTTGCTTTATCGACCCATCTGAGCTGCGGGATTGGGATACCAATCCTAAAAGCTACTGAATCATTTGTTGCACAAATTTTTGTTTACCTGCATAGGTGAAGGCATCTGATTTTACTTCCATAATGTGACCTTTTCAGAGTGAAACAAGATACTCAGTAGCAGAATGGGAGTTGATTGTGAAATCCAAAGCAGAATTGATAAAATTGTCTTGACTTTCATTTCGTGTTGAACCACCTCACCTCACTCCTGCCGAATGCCGGAGTCTTTGATCTTGAGCGTGCTAAACTTAACCAGTCCATTTAAATGCTGTTTTTATAGGTCATTAGTATCTAGAGCACTCAGCTTTTGCAGTAAAATGTTTAAAGAGCTCAAGCAGAAATAGTCCTACAGGTCCAGACCAGGTCAGGCGTAAATCACAGTGACCTCTGATCCATCATTGTCCTCTCGGCTGCTCCGCAGAAGGCCTGGAATTTGCCAAATCAAAGGATTGCACCACACTTGACCCTCTCCGCTTGGTCCGACACACAGCGCCACCTGCTGGCAAACAGTTGTCTGTACCTCTATCAAATCAGGCATCTAAATATGAAAATATTCCATTCAGAGATATATTTACACAACTGACTTTATGATTGTATTGTTGTGCTTCAGTAAAATTGGCACTGATTGGTTCCAGCACACAAGAAATGTTTCAAGGTTAGGTTTTCTGACCTCCCCTCCACGTCTCACTGTCGTGACTTGTCTTTCTTTCATGGGCTTGAGCTGGAGCTGTCAGACAGGGAAGGCTTTAAAAGGTTTTGACAGT
The DNA here is from genome assembly GCF_018340385.1 of Cyprinus carpio. Taxonomy (NCBI): domain Eukaryota; kingdom Metazoa; phylum Chordata; class Actinopteri; order Cypriniformes; family Cyprinidae; genus Cyprinus; species Cyprinus carpio. The sequence continues at coordinate 21,530,461 of NC_056594.1, read as the reverse complement.
TCTGGGAAAATTCTTAAGGGCTATTAGTCTTATCTGAGGCCACTGGGACTTTAGGCAACAAAAAAAAAGAAATCCCCAGAAATGTGGAAAAAATAGAACATCAAGTACAAGCCTCTCTGTTACTCCTTGTTCTTAACATTGTAGGGAAATGTGAAAATTCTTTGTTTTGCATTCTTACCATCATTCTGTAAAAGAGTCGAGTCATAATCTTTTTTTTCACCTGCAGGGTCCCAAAGGCTATCCTGGACCAGCAGGTCTGCCCGGAGAACAGGTGAGTGGCTGAAACACATGTCTGGATGTTGGCCTGTTTGTGAGGTCCTCACATTGTCATGTTCAACTACCACTTCAATTTAGCATCCGGGAAGCTGCTTTGGAGCTGTCATTTGTCAGACCACAAGCCATATTTAACTAGTTGCTAAGTCAAGTATCACTGTTATTATTAACTTAAGTAGCTTGACAGTAAAGCTATTTTTAAGTAGCAAGTGTTGCATGAATTATTACTAGTGTAAAGCTAGCTGTGATTTGTTAAATAAACTATGAATATTGTCTTCATTATATACCTTCAGCAATTAGCTGCTGTCCATGAGCAAATTTTACTATAGCTACATTTTTCAAAAAGCAGTTTTATTGTAATTGATTTACTTTAATAAAAACGTTAATGCTGCTTGCCCATGCAAAAGCCACTGCCACAATGTTAGGTGGGTAAATGCTAAGTTGTTCTTTTAGTGCATTGCTGTGCAGTGATCATCTTGGAAAAACCCTATTTTTTTGCATCTTTGATCCAGTTTTATGTGTTATATTGATACAGTAAGCAACACCTTTACATAGCAATGCACTAAAAAACACGCCAGACTATTGCATGGGTAATCACCGCTAACGTTTTCTTTAAAGTAGCCAAATTACAGTGAAGCTGTCTTTTTGTAAATGGTTTCTACAAGTTGCTTAGAAAAAGTGCTAATGCTATTTAAAATTAATGCAATCTGAATAGTTTAACAAGTCAATGCAGCATTTATACTAGATTAATTAATTGCGTTACTGTGCTGAAGACATGCAAATGACCTCCAGACCATAAAGCAATACTTTTGATAGATTCAAACAGATATTATTTATACATATTTTATAAAATTTCACAGTGGGGTCTCTGCTAAACTTTAATAAAAATCTAAATTTCACCTTAGGTGAGTTTAATAAGGCCACACAACTGTTGAGTTTTATAGATTTTTTGTAATTCCAGGATAAATTCCCTTAATTTAAGTAAGTGAAAAAGTCAAAGTTGTGACATTTGCCAAGTATGGTAACCCATACTCGGAATTGGTGCTCTGCATTTAACCCATCCAAGTGCACACACACAGCAGTGAGAAGTGAACACACCATAAACACACACCCGGAGCAGTGGGCAGCTATATATCCAGAGCCCGGGGAGCACCTGGGGGTTCAGTGCCTTGCTCAAGGGCACTTCAGCCATGGGTATTGAGGGTGGAAGAGAGCGCTGTTCATTCACTCCCTCCCACCTACAACTCCTGCCAGCAGTGGTTCCTGTTAGTGGCGACAATAAATATACAAACAAACTAAAAAACTGGCTGCTACATTTAATGCATGTGTGAAATGCAAAATGAATATTTTTTGTCAACACCTGTTAGATTTTCTTCAATAGATGGAGATGAACACCAGTTTCAAGCATCCTGAAGTTGACTGCTGGGTTTCTGCATTATATTTAATCTTCTTTCATATAATAGCCATCCTGTCACACAGATTTTGCCCGTACAGTCTGGTTTAATTCTCTCTCCATCCCGCCCTACATGTTTGACATGGCATTAAACACATCTATGAGTTGTACCTTTGTACCTCTTCAATAACCAAGTCCGGAAGGTTTGGAACTCAATACATGGAAAGTTTCATTCAGTCACAAAGCGCAGTCTTTATATGCATTCATCTGATGCAAAGATGATCCGCGCTGGAGTCGCGCGGCAGAGAGGAGCCGCCGTCTGGACTTCAGCCAGGGTCAGGCCACGGAGAGCCGGTCCGGCCCGTGGATGCTTTGAGAAAGAGATGCCACAGGGAACAATAGCGGCTCTATTCGTCCGCTGGCAGCTGCTCTCAAATCTCATTCATGTTTTTCCTTCTTTTCTCCCCAGGGTTTGCCAGGATTGCCGGGCATATCTGGGGCAGCAGGTTACCCTGGCAGGCAGGTGCAGTGACCAATATCCACTAAAAAACAAGAAAAACTGTGTTACTTCATCTTGTTCCTAAATTTAAAATATTAAGCTTGATTCTAAATTTGAATGTAATATCAGGCAGCTGTTCAGAATGTACTGCGCAGTTTACTGAGGGTATTTTGGAATTCTCTTTTTATCACTCCATAAATCAGAAAATACAGCATCCAAAAAACCTTTTTTTTAGGAATAAAGACATGGACTGTTATTGAAATCTACAGAGGCAAATAGATAAAGGTCAATAAAATAAACACTTGTGTTGCAGATGGTTTCTTTCCAAGGTGTTTTTTTTTTTTTTTTTTTTTTGCTGTTTTTATCACTCTTCTGAGGAAGTTGTCCTTAACTTGTTTTGGCAATGAGAAATTTTGGTCAGATTTGTGTAATGTTCTTCCAGTCTCATTTTGTAAGTGACTTTTTTTACTGTTTTAAATAAGTTTTCTTTGGATTGTCCAAATTTCACAAGTTGATCTAGACAAGTACAAGGAAACTATCTAAACCAAGATTCTTGATGTCTTTTGTGTGTATGTGTCTTATATGTGAACATGTATAACATGTCTTTTATCTTGCAGGGTTTGGCAGGACCAGAGGGAAACCCTGGACCTAAAGGTGTCAATGTACGTACAGCAGCCGTCTCATGGTTACCTGTCAAAACATAGTGACTGAACTCTTACATCATCTCACTGAGAGCCACAAGAACAGATAACAAAGAGAGAGATATAGAGAGGATCTCTGGGAAGTTGAAAGGAGAATGAAGAGAAGATCAGATCCTTACAGATTATTTTTGCATTTGTTGTTGCTGTTAATCATACAACAGTGAAGAAAAAACACATTCTGGGGCAAAATAGAAGAAACGGGTAGTTGCACCCAAAAGTTGGTGAATACATCTCAACATGTAGAATGGATTCTCATCTCAATTATAATCGTAAAATAATTCCATTATGCATGACCTTTTATTTTTGCAGTCCTTATATATATTTTTGTCCCAGTACTCAAGAATCAGTGAGCTGTCTAAAGATGCGACTGCTGCATCTCAGAGATTTTTCAGAAATGCAAGTCCTTTCAACATCTGGCAGTGTGCCATGACACAGGAATGTGCAGAGACAGGAGGAGGGCCGTTTCTTTCATCTCTGACTGATAGTATATGTGATCTCACTTAACAAGAAAAACAATGGGACATATAGCACTCAACAGCAAACAAAAACACTGGGCAATCGCTCACACGCCATACTGAATGATTTGTGTCCAGTGTGTTAAACGTGTGGAAAAATGAGGTTATCACACCTGATGCTGACATGAGCATATTGTTCTGTGTGTTACTGAAGGAAGTAAGCTGCATTATGTGTACATTACTTGTAAATCACTGAGACTGAAAGCAGTCTACAGTTTTAAAAGGTGACAGATGAAACGAGGATGATAAATGAGGCTGTATCTTGTCGTACAAAGTGAATCTGTGTTAATAATCTGGTGAGGAAATAAGATCAGTCAAGTTTTTAGCAAGTAATTTTGAAATCAAAATACAGCAATCTAAAATAATGTGGCTATGCAACCCAATGGTATCAATACTGTAAGTAGGTTTGTTCAGTCATAGCATAGATGGAGATTTTAGGCTTATGGTTTATTAAAAATTCAGTTTTTCTTGTCCAGTAGGTGGCGCTGTCTCTTAACTGCTTTTGTACTATCAGGGCATGGAGGCAATGACTTGCACCAAATTTCATTCCAGTATACCAAAGCATTTCACAGATACAGCCTTGTGTCTTGTTCTTTGCCATTGAATTTATTAATGCATTATACGTAAATGGTACATCAGAGCACTCTTAACAACTTTTGACCTGCATGGTATCAGGATAATCTGAACACAGTTTGGGGATACAATGATGTTCTGTGGGAGTTTGACAAATGTACTGTAAACCTGTGCTTTTTATCTATTGGTGACGTGTGTCTTGTTTTTTTGTATCAGGGCTTTATCGGACCTCCAGGAGTTGCAGGACCGCCAGGACTGGAGGGAGAGCGAGTGAGTTCAAATGTGCAGTTATACATTATTAATTTAATAAAAATGCAAATAAGATGCAAGGAACAAGCATTTGCCATTAGCATTAATTTAAGAAAAGAAACATACTGTTGATTGCAACAAAAAATCTTTTTGAATCATCCCTCAGTTTGTAAAATGACAGAAGTATGTTTACAGTAATGCACTTACAATGGATATGTATTGGGCCAGCATGCAGCGATGTGAAAAACCTCTAGAATATGCAACTAGCTTAAATATTACATGTTAACCTGAGACTGGTGTGATACCAACCCCGTCAGGACCAGATAAAACCTGTTTATGCTGGTGAGTTTAGCTGTGTATCAGTGGTATAGTACATGCAGCAAACTTCACTCTCAGAAATTACAGTAATACATTTATGCATTTGACAGACACTTTTATCCAAATCGACTTGCATTGCATGAAAAATTTTCGTGTTCGTGTATTCAATGTGAATTAAACCCATGTTAGTGGCATTGCTAGCGTCATGCTCTGCTGTTACAGTACTATAATAGTTTTAAATATACTGAATTATCAGTTTAATTTTGTTTTTAATTTTTAAATGTTAACAAATATTTATTGATTGATTGATTGATTGGTTAAGTACTTAAACTAAATGCAACCTGGAATATTGCCTTGGCAACTAACTGGTAAGTTTTCCATCTAATGTGTACAGTATATTTCATTATTTATGTCAATTATTTATTTAAGTTAACAAATGTTATTAATAGTTTTCGTTTTATTTGACTATACATTTATATATTATATATATATTTTTTTATAAAATTAAAAAAAAAATTATAAATCCAATAAAACTAAAAAAACAACAAAACCACAAAATAAACAATTTAAAAAAATAAAACAAGCAAATATGAACCATTTTTGCTAAATAATTTAATGTTTTTCATCCTGTACACTTGCCCTATAAAGTTCCATTGTAAATATGTTACTGTAAAAGCATGTTTCACTCACTTTACATACTGATGGACGAGTCAAAATGATCACAGGCTCCTGATGCTGTTTATATCCAACAGTATTCCTTTAATATCTGCATAATGGCGGCTTCGTCCGGACATGTTAGCCTGACTAACACACATGGGCTATTTAGGCCTGAACATTGTGTTCAAATTCTCAAATTCCCAAATGAATGACATGAGCTGGAAAACACACAAGACAACAGCGTCGAGATGGATGACGCCCCCCGGCTCAGTGTGATCGATGTGTGTCAGATCGGATCGTTTGGTAACCGCCATCGTCTCGATGTGTTCCAGGGAATTCCGGGTCCTGAGGGAATCAAGGGTGCCAAAGGAAGACAGGTAAACGCTCCCTCATTCATAAGCTGTCATCAGGGGCTATTATGCAAATGAGTGATGCATATTAAAACAGATGAAGTTACTTGTGGGTAAAGAAAAGTCAGGAAAATGAACAAAGAATCTGTTCTTGTCATCTGCCGTCCAGCTGTAAAGCTGACAGCACTGTCTTGGTGGAAGATGTTATGCATTAGTACAGAAACATTGCTTTACTTCTTAAAGGGGTCATGAGAGTCATTCTGAATGATGTACATGTGGTAAATCTTCTGCAGCATATATATATATATATATATATATATATATATATATCTATATATATATATATATATATATATATATATATATAATGTATAATTGTAATTGTAATTTAATTTAACATCTAGGTTCTTAAATTTTATGCACATCTTATTTTCTGTCATTAAATGATAATACTAATAATAAATTTTTTTAATTAATTAATTTATTGTTTGTAATGATTACATTTTTTAATATTTAACTTTTAGGTTCAGCAATTTTATGTACATCTATAAATCGTATACTAGTACTACTATTACTAACTTGTTAAATAATTAATTATTCTTAATAATTTATTTAGTAAATATTTAATATTTAGGTTCAGCAATTCTATGTATACTTTTTTTCTATCAGTGGATCATAAATTATAATAATAATAATAACAAAATAAGTAAATAAATACATGTATAAATAAAATATAATAAAAAATATAAATATAAATAAAACAATTATAATAATAAAACAAACGGATAATAATAATAGTAACAAAATCTAAAAATAAAATTATAAATAAATAATTATTATAATAAAAATAATTAATTAATAATAATAATAATCTTGTAGATTGACTTTCTATAGATTTCTATTGATTTTTTTATAGATATCAGGGTCAGCCATTAAGAAATCATATTGGTCGTCCACAATTGTATAAGTCAACAGCTTTTAACCAGGGGTTTTCATACATTTGTTAAATTGTTCCTTGATTCTCAGAGATTCTTCATAAAGTCAGTGTCCACTTCTTGAAACTCTTGAGAGCACCACATTTTGGTTTAATTTTGGGAAGTGTTCATCCTGAGAAAGCCCTCAAATGTACGAGCTTGCTAAAATCACAACACAGATGGTGTGCCAGCTGGGCTCCTGCCCACCGTCTGCAGCAGAATGATTAATCACCGGCATCTCCAGCACGGATGAAAGCTTGCTGGAAGACGTTCAGAGGCCCCTGGGCTCTCAGAGACACAAGCAAACATGCAGATGCTCTCCTGAACTGCAGAACTGCTGCCATTTACACAGCAGATCCTTTACAGTAACATGCACTTATCAGGAAATAGTTAAATAACTACAAGATCAGAATGACACCCAAACGAGGCGTTCAGATGTGTGATCTGACCAAAATAAAAATAAGCTTAATTTCATATAACTTCGCAATCTGATCAAATAGAACTGGGTGAGCGAGGGCCGCCCGGACCAGATGGAAACGAGGTATGAGTCTCTCTGCCATCAGATGAACACTTTTATATAGAATTATTTGGACAATATATCTATATTCATATTTTCATTTAGGGAAAACCAAAGAGCACCATAGATTGCTTTTGGACAGTAGTACAAAAGTTTATTTTGATGTGCATAAATTATTTACATGAATTAAATTAATATATTAAAATTATGTGTTAATAATTAATGAATTGTTTGATTTATAATGATTTAATTTTTAAATATTTAACATTTAGGTTCAGCAATTTTATAAAAGTCCTATGTGCAGTTATATAGTAATAATAATAATAATAATCGGTCATATTGGGCGATTGTACAAGTCTATGGTTTTTAATTTACAATAATTATATATTATGTAAATATTAAGTATCACAATATGTACACTGTTCAAATGATTGGGGAGAATAAATAAGGACGACCAAATAATGTTAATTAAATTAAAAGTAAAGACTTTTACATTGGTATTTCAGATAAAGGCTGTTCTTTTGAACTTTCTATTCATCTTTGAATCCTGAAAAATAAAATGTATCATGGTTTCCACAAAAATATGATTCAACATTGATAATAATCAGAAATGAGCAGCAAATCGGCATATTAGAATGAAGATCATGTGACACTGAAGACTGGAGTAATGATGCTGAAAATTCAACTTTGATCACAGAAATAAATTACATTGTAAAAGATATTCACATAGAAAACAGCGGTTTTAAATTTTAAAACTATTTCACAATATTTACTGTATTTTTTTTTTCATATAAATGCAGCATTGATGAGCAGAAGAGACTTCTTTTAAAAACATTAAAAAAAACTTACGACCCTAAACTTTTGTTTGTTGTCGTTTGTTGTGCTCGTGTTTCAGGGACCTGTTGGAGGAACCGGCAGCAGTGGATTCCCAGGCCTGAGAGTGAGTCCTTACACACACATAGAAACACAGAAGGGTAAACCAGCTTCAGCGTCTGATGTCTGATATTAGTGTTCCTGTGGCTCAGTGGTAGAGCATTGTGTTAGCAGCGCGAAAGGTTGTGGGTTTGATTCCCAGGGAACACACATAGCAGAAAAATGTATAGCCTGAATGCACTATAAGTTGCTTTGGATAAAAGCGTCTGCCAAATGCATAAATGTAAATTACTGTATATAACACAGGCTTACAGCAGGGATTGAGGGCTCCTTTAATTTCTTTGTTCACCCGTTCTTTCCTCCATTCTTCGAACGAAAACATGCTCTTCTCCCTAATGTTTAGGAGAAATTTTTTCTCAAAAACTGCAGTCTTTCAATATCAGATTTGGATATTAGAAGCATATTAGTGTGTTATGTGTAAGCCAGGTTAAAGAGATGGGTTTTTAATCTCGATTTAAACTGCAAGAGTGTGTCTGCCTCCCGAACAATGTTAGGTAGGTTATTCCAGAGTTTGGGCGCCAAATAGGAAAAGGATCTGCTGCCCACAGTTGACAGAACCGGGCTAATATGGTCATACTTCCTGGTTCTAGTAAGAACTCTAGCTGCTGTGTTTTGGACTAACTGGAGTTTGTTTATTAAGCGTGCAGAACAACCACCCAATAAAGCATTACAATAATCTAACCTTGATGTCATAAACGCATGGATTAACATTTCTGCATTTGACAATGAGAGCATAGGTAGTAATTTACATATATTTTTGAATATTTTTTTACAATTTTTTTTTTTTTTTACAAATGCTAGAAACATGGCTTTCTAAGGAAAGATTGCCATCAAATAGCACACCTAGGTTCCTAACTGATGACGAAGAATTGACAGAGCAGCCATCAAGTCTTAAACAGCGTTCTAGGTTATTACATGCAGAGCTTTTAGGTCCTATAATTAACACCTCTGTTTTTTTCAGAATTTAGCAGTAAGAAATTACTCATCATCCAGTTTTTTTATATCGACTATGCATTCGGTTAGTTTTTCAAATTGGTATATTTCACTGGGCCGCAAAGAAATATAGAGATGAGTATCATCAGCATAACAGTGAAAACTAACACTGTGTTTCCTGATGATGTCTCCCAAGGGTAACATGTAAAGCGTGAAGAGTAACGGCCCTAGTACTGAGCCTTGCGGTACTCCATACTGCACTTGTGAACGATATGATACCTCTTCATTCACTGTTACGAACTGATGGCAGTCATATAAGTATGATTTAAACCATGCTAATGCACTGTCATTAATGCCAACAAAGTTTTCTAGTCTATGCAAAAGAATGCTGTGGTCAATAGTGTCGAACCAGCATTAAGATCCAATAGCACTAATAGAGAGATACAACCACGATCAGATGATAAGAGCAGGTCATTTGTAACTCTAAGGAGAGCAGTCTAAGTACTATGATACGGTCTAAATCTTGACTGGAAATCCTCACAGATACCATTTTTTTTTCTAAGAAGGAATATAATTGTGAGGATACTACATTTTCTAGTATCTTAAACAGAAAAGGGAGATTCGAGATCGGTCTGTAATTAACTAGTTCTTTGGGGTCTAGTTGTGTTTTTTTGATGAGAGTCTTAATAACAGCCAGTTTGAAGGTTTTGGGGACATATCCTAATGACAATGACGAATTAATAATAGTCAGAAGAGGATCTATGACTACTGGAAGCACCTCTTTTAGGAGCTTAGATGGAATAGGGTCTAACATACATGTTGTTGGTTTAGATGATTTAACAAGTTTATACAATTCTTCCTCTCCTATAGTAGAGAATGAGTTGAACTGTTCCTCAGGGGATCTAAAGTGCACTGTCTGATGCAATACTGTAGGTGACGGCTGCATGGTTACAATTTTATCTCTAATAGTATCGATCTTAGAAGTAAATAAAGTCATTACTGCTGTGCTGCTGGGAAATGTTAACACTTGTTGATGCTTTTTTTTTTCATTAATTTAGCCACTGTATTGAATAAATACCTGGGGTTATGTTTGTTTTCTTCTAAAAGAGATGAAAAGTAATCAGATCTAGCAGTTTTTAATGCTTTTCTGTAGGATAGGTTACTTCCCCGCCAAGCAGTACGAAATACCTCTAGTTTTGTTTTCCTCCAGCTGTTCTCCATTTTCCGGGCTGCTCTCTTTAGGATGCGAATGTGCTCATTATACCACGGTGTCAGACTGTTTTCCTTAATCTTCCTTAAGTGTAAAGGAGCAACTGTATCTAAAATGCTAGAAAAGAGAGAGTCCATAGTTTCTGTAACATCATCAAGTTGTTCTGAGGTTTTGGGTATGCTAAGGAATTGAGATAAATCAGGAAGAATACTAACAAATCAGTCTTTTGTGGTAGAAGTGATGGTTTTACTATACTTGTAACAAGAAGTAGAATTTACAAATTTAGCTACAGTATATGAAGTTTGCACAAAACTAAGTAATGATCTGAGATATTAGCGCTCGGCTGCATAATTAACACCATCAACATCAATTCCATGTGACGGTATTAAATCTAGAGTATGGTTTCGACAATGAGTAGGTCCTGAGACGTGTTGTCTAACAACAATAAAATACATAATAACTACAAAAAATGCTGATCCCAATGGATCTTTTTCATTTTCAACATGGATATTAAAATCACCAACAATTAAAACTTTATCTGCAGCCAGCACTCACTTGGATATAAAATCAACTCTTTACCGTATTTTACAGACTATAAGTCGCACCTAAGTATAAGTCGCATCAGTCCAAAAATACGTCATGACGAGGAAAAAAACATATATAAGTCGCACTGGACTATAAGTCGCATTTATTTAGAACCAAGAACCAAGAGAAAACAATACCGTCTACAGCCACGAGAGGGCTGCTCAGTGCTCCTGTAACCTCTCAGATCGGCTGCATATTTTACTACCTGCAGTTTGTAATCTGCAGAATAGGATTTTCTTTTTGGGGGCATTTTGTTTGCATTCAGTCTTTCTCAGTTGTCTTTAAGTTAATATTTCAGTTAACAGTTTTCAGTTGTTTTCAGTTAATGTTTTCAGGGGTATGCTACAGGAGCACTGAGCAGCATACACCCCCCCCTCTTTACACTATACGACAATGTTTTCTCTTGTTTCATTTCTCTTGGTTCATGTCAAATTAATTTTGATAAGTCGCACCTGACTATAAGTCGCAGGACCTGCCAAACTATGAAAAAAAGTGTGACTTATAGTCCGGAAAATACGGTAATAAAATCTGTATGGTGCCCTGGTGGCCTGTATACAGTAGCCAGAACAAACATCACAGGGGATTTATCATTAACACTTGTTTCTCTGGATAATGTTATATGAAGCACCAATACTTCAAACGAGTTATACTTGAAGCCCGCCCTCTGAGAAATACTGAAAACATTGTTATAAATTGAAGCAACACCTCCCCCTTTACCTTTTGGACATGGCTCATGTTTATAACAGTAATCTTGGGGGGGTAGACATATTTAAAATAATGTAATCATCAGGTTTAAGACAGGTTGCTGTCAAACAGAGCACATCTAGGTTATGATCAGTGATCATATCATTTACAAAAAGTGTTTTCGTAGAAAGGGACCTGATATTCAATAAGCCAAGCTTTATAATTTGTTTATCCGGATTGCATCTGTTTTTTATTTGTTGAATCTCAATTAAATTGTTAATCTTAAATTGTTTTGGACGTTTTTTTGTATTTTCTAGTTTGGGGAACAGACACAGTATCTATAGTGTGATATCTAGGTGAAAGAGTCTCTATGGACATTCTTACTGTCCTCAATTAAAGTTTGGATGCATGTCTCTAATTCTAAAATCTTCTCTGTCAGCCTAACTAATTCTCTGCATTTATCACATGTGAATCCCTTGTCGCCAACAGAGAGAGATAAACTATACATGTGGCCAGTGGTGCAAATAACACTAGCAGGATTACTCACCACAAACCATAAATGATCAAACAATCTTACCATTATTAACTTATGAAAAGAAAAAAAAAAACAGAGCGAGAGAGAAAAGAAATGGAGCAAGAGAGAGGAGAGGAGAAAAGAAAACAGCGATAGGCATGAATGGAAACACTAATGACAAGCTAACGAATGCTAACGCGCCGCAGGTGCGCTGCACTTGCGGATTTAGAATAAAAGCGAACGATCAAATTAATCAGATCAGATTGATAGATCATATCAGAAATATGGTGGGAATGAAGTTTTATCACTTTTAACAAGAGAGAGTGATAGTAAGATAGAGATTCTACAGAAAAACAAAGCTACACGGAGCAACAATCACAAACCAGCCAGGTTGTGTAAATCCACATGGGGTTCAGAGTATAATTTATTATCCACAGTAATTTTACACTTGTCTTGTACAAATATGTCATTTTGTTTCATAATTGCAGTGTATATGTTTTTCTTTATTTACCCCTAAAGAATGAAAGTGAAATGTGACAACATGCCCCGTAGGTGGGGTACACTGTAACTTCTGAGGGGCATGTTGTAACTTGACCATGAGACAGCTTGAAATGTTACCTGATCTAATGAAAAAAGAGCAAAGCATTAAAGAACTATCTAACCTGATAAATAACAGATTGGAGATTAAATTAATAGCAGATTTGTCTCATTTTAATTGAATGCTAAAAGCTAAGATGAAAATTTCCATCAGTCAGAAATTTACTTTTGCTATGGTAAAATAAATGTTCAGCGATATCTTCTAAAGATTTTTGAATTTTGGTGCACTTTTTTCTCTATATAGTGTTGATGTGGCAAGTAGTAAATGCTGTAAATTTTGTTGTGCAAGCATGTGTAGAAATATTTCATCCATGTATGTTATGATTAACCCCTCGTTAGTTTGTGCTCTGCGCTCTTCTAATGTGATGTGCTTGGTTAACTTCATGCTGATGCTGAGTGACTGTGATCCTGGCTGCTTTCTGTCTCTTTCATCTCTCCTGCAAGAGCAGATTTTGGCCAAAAGCAGCCGTTTATTAGCAGATCTCTGCTCCTGAACTGTTGAGGATTATTAATATCCTCTTGGCAGGAGCTGCTGGCAGGACTCAACTTTATACAGTAGCAGAACAAGCTGCTGAAAACCGTCCCAAAGACCTCTGAAAAACCCAAGAACTGGTTCGGAGTCAGGTTTCATATTCATGCGCAACATTACTAGTCAAACGTAAACAACAAAAGTTATGCAACTTATTGTTACTCAGCAGAAGAATAGTTTGTCCTGATTAGTACATTTACATTTAGTCATTTTGCAGACGCTTTTATCCAAAGCGACTTACAATTGGGGGATACATAAAACTTCTTATTAAAGAGGCAAACAGACACAGGAAGTGCTTGTAGTACCACATTTTAGCAATTTTTCAAATAAGTACAAGCTAGAAAGAGAAGGAATAAATAAAGAGAAAGGGTTTTTATTTAATTTTAAATAAAATAATTGTAATTTTTTTTAATTTTATGATGAAGTCAAGTAGCTTCGAAAGAGATGAGTTTTCAGCTGTCGCTTGAAAATTGTCAGGGATTCCGCGTTCCGGATAGGGGTGGGAAGATCATTCCATCAGCCAGGAATGGTGAACGAGAATGTTCTGGAAAGTGATTTTGAGCCTCTCTGTGATGGTACCACGAGGCGTCGCTTACTAGTAGATATCAGACGTCTGGAGGGGATGTAGATTCATAGTAGTGAGCGGAAGTAGGCGGGTGCTGAGCCTGTGGCTGTTCTATATGCAAGCATCAATGTCTTGAACTTGATGCGAGCTTCAACCGTTAGCCAGTGCAAGGAGATAAAGAGAGGTGTAACACTGGCTCTTTTGGGCTCTTTGAAGACCAGTCGTGCCGCTGCATTCTGAATCATTCGTAGAGGTTTGATTATGCTTGATGGAAGTCCAGCCAGAAGAGCATTGCAGTAGTCCAGCCTAGAAATGACAAGGGCCTGGACGAGAAGTTGTGCAGCATGTTAGAAAGGGCGTGATCTTTCTGATGTTGTGCAATGCAAACCTGCAAGATCGAGCAGTCTTTGCAATGTGGTCTTTGAAGGTCATCAAAGGTTACACCAAGATTTCTGACTGAAGTTGATGGGTTAATTGTAGAAGAACCTAGCTGGATAGAGAAATCAAGAAGCTCAGTCTTTGCCAGATATTCTTTCATCCATGCGACTTTCTTGAGATCCTCAGCAATTGTCAAATGATATAGCATAGTAATGGTAGGAGAATGTGCCTGTATGATGGGACCCAGTGATGTTGTGTATATGGAGAAGTCCAAGAACTATGAAACCATGACAAGTATGTGATACCCGCCCCTCCCCAAGCCACCCTGAAAAAGACCTAACAGTGAGATAGGATTCAAACCAGCGCAAATCCCTGTGATGCCCAGTGATGAGAGGGTGAGAGGAGGAAATCTGAATAGACAGTGTCAAAAGCAGCATAGATCCAGCAGCAATTTGATTTCTGAGCTTTTGCAATCCGTATGTACATTATTTTTATTTATTTATTGTATTTAATCACTATATCTTTCAAGATCTTATAATAATCAATAATATTAATTTAAAAATACTAAAACAAATCATTTACAGTTTGTATTTGTATGCATGGTGGTAGTATAAGCTACAATAAAACCCTGTACCAGCGAAATGGTCTTTTGGAAACTTAATGGCCACATTAAAGGTGCATTAAAACAACACAATCACAAAAACCAAATTACAACACCAAAAATCCACAAAATAAACACACACACAATCTTCACTTTATATCTCCAGCAAAATCACTATCAATATTTGGCAAGTCATGTGACAGTAATATTATTTTAGTGTAATTTAGATACTATTATACTTTTTATTTAATTTAATTTTATTTAATTTTATTTTATTTATTAATTTTTTATTTAATTTTTAAGCATGTTTCTGCCACTGAATAAAAAATAAAAAAGATAATTGCGACTTTTTTCCTCACAATTTCATGATATAAATTTGCTTTTGCGGATTATAATGTAATAAATGTCAGATATAAACTCATAATAGTGAGAAAAAAAGTTGTGTTACTTGCTATTTTTCCTCTCTTTTCCAAAGCTTTCGTAGTGTTTAAGCTTTTGTTTTAGTTTTATTACGTAACTACAATAACCCTGTTTACAGCAGCTTTAAAAGTAAAATTCACTTCTACATTCTACTTCTCATACATTCTCCACTCATTAAGCATGTGTTCAGATGCTGTAGTCTTTGCTTTCTGGAGTCTCTGCGGAGACATTCCTGTGTCAGAAAAGCCAATCATTGTACATTTCATGTTCAGTAAATGGTGTCTAGCAGTAGAGGACTCGTCTGCTCGTTCCGGCTTTAAAACACACGTGTCAGTGGTTGTTGAAAGCCCTGGGGCCATATAAAGTGCTGGACAGAGATGTCAGATGCGTTTGACTGCTGCTGGGTGTCAGACGGGAGATTTAGAGCGGGATGTTGCAGCGCTGCAGGTTCCTGATGTCTTTTCACGATGCTTTCACTGCTGTCTCTCTCTGCTGGCTCAACTGATGATCGGAGAGGTCACGATGAATCTTTTAGTAGGGATACTCCGATCCGCCTTTTTCACCTCCGATACCGATTCTAATACCTAGGGTTCAGTATTGGCCGATACCGATCCGATACCAGTGAATTTTTTTTTTTTCCCCCCATTTAAATAAATGTAGAATTTATATATCTCTGTGTGTGTAACTGATAATCAATCGTTCACAATCTACAAGATACAGACTACTTCATTATAAAGAAAAATAAATAAAATAAACAATAAATATGAAAAAATATAGGCCTATGTATATTCATAATCTATGACAAAAATGTATAATAAACTAGGTTAGTGGATAATTTGGCAGCAAAAGGTATTCTAGAAAAATCATTGCACAATTTTAGAAATCCAAACAGGTTACTAAAAAAAAAAAATTATATACATTACTATTTGTATTATTATAAAATCCATTCATTAAAAACGTTTATGAATGTGTTTATATATAAGTATATACTATAAAATTTAAATACATTTTTTTTAAATGTATAGCATATTTTTTAATAAGGCAACAACATATGATAGATACGATAGGACAAAACCAATAGAGTGCAGCACAAATCACGCATCAATTTCTCTTCCCTTTGTGCTTTGCGCCTGACACTATGTAGCTTCAAATTCATCATTCTGCACACCGGATGCGCACATTGTAAGCACTTCATGTTAAAAAGTGCCACAAAAGGAAGAGAAATTGATGCATGGTGTATTATATCTATGAACAGTTATTGAGCCTTTCTTTTAACAGTTTTTTTACAAATCAAGTATACAGTAACCGAACGTGAAAGAGTGTTCCAACCTCAAACTTTCAACTTATATTTACATGTAAAGCTGCTTGTCTTAAGATCCCAGACTCAGTTTAACTATTAAACTATTATCTCTGAATCTCTGCTCACTAACTCCAGAAGCTGTGGTTTGTTTCTCATACATCACATTATGATTCCCTGTTGGGAGTTCTGTTCGTGGGATGTTTTTGAACATTCGCAGATTGATGCGTTTTCTGCAGGCATTAGAATATCAAATGAGTCGTATTTCACCTTCTTTTCTTTCTTCTGTCTGTTTTATTACGTGCAGCAGACAGAAGAGCTTTTTTATGGACTGTGTGTGATTTGTTTGTGATCTGTGGGTCTTTCACAATCCTCTACCAGCTCCAGATGAGCAGCTTTCCTTTGAAACACGTCTTCTCAAGTTAAATAAACAGAGAGCTGTGGCATTACCATGATTTGTGGTCACGGTCATCATTAATGTTATGGTTTTACCTTATGTTCTCTTATAATGCAGTAGAAACAGAAGAGCATCATCTCTCCGGCTCTGAGATGTTTGCACATTATTCCTGTAGGTTTGAGGTGAAATGAAGAGGCTGCTTCCCATGAATCAGTGCAGACATGAGTGGGTTTATAAACGCTGTTCTGAGTTCATGTCTGCAGTCTCTTAATGAGAAACAGCATCTCTCTGCAGTACCTGCTCTCTCTGTAAGTGCTGCTTTCACAACAGCATTCATAGAAATCTTGAGCTCAGACCAAAAACGCTGGATCTGTATCGTGAAGAAGTGTTTTTGATTTTAAAAATACACAGATACGATCAGAAAATATATTCCACCGTATATATTCCCCTGCACTGTAGAATGATACTTCAGTATTATGATCAGTAAGTCATGGCAACACGCTTTTTCCTTTCTTATTAGAATAATAACAGATTTCAGCTTCTGTTTCTTTTTAACTTGTACAAGATACAATTAGATTATTTTAAAAATCATTTTGATATAATTAAGTTGAAATTACTTGCACAGACAATTTGATTCAACATACAAATTTAAAGCAGCAACTTTTTTTTTCCAGTGTACATACAAGTAACTTGAAGTAGATGTATATAAATTAGTAGATATATAAAAATTAATTAAACCCTAATTTATACCTTCCTTATAATTACCTATTTTTATCATATATATTTCAGATATATGTTTAAATTTAAACCTCATCTACAATAAAAAAATAAAAAAATTAAAAAATGTATATATATATATATATGTATACTTATATATATATACAAAAAAAAAAAAAATACATAAAAATAAAAAAAAGAAAAAAATGTTATATACTTGTGTGTGTATATATATTTTTCTTTCCTGCTATATATTTAGGTATTTTTTGTCAATTGTAAAGTAAGAATATATGAATATTTGGATAAATAAACTTAAATGTTATTTTTATATTTTTATTTTAAATTAGATTTTTTTTTCCAAAATTATTATTATTATTTACATTTACATTACATTTCAGCAAGATTACTTTTGTTGTTGTTGTTGTTGTTGTTGCTTTGGTGGTACACTACTGATTTGGACAAATCTTATTATTATTTTTTTTTTTATATGTGTATTTGTTCCCTTGGAATATCATGGATATGCATTCATATATTGTTATTATTATTGTTGCTATTTAAATTAATGAAATATTCAATTCAAAAACATTTAAAAATCATTACTTTATTTGATTGGCCTTTTTTTTTTTTTTTTTTTGTATGGCTTACAGTACCATAATTCCTTCATTACTACCTTTTTACCAAAGAATGTGCTTGTAAAAGAAAACTGTTCCTTCTGCAAGATAATACAGATTAAAACTTTCCCTTGACCTTCTGTCCCGACCGTGAGTGGCCATAAAGCTCATTTAGACACTGTGGGAAGCGGGTTAATTCTGCTCGTTCAGGAGTAATTGTCTGAACGTGCGTGTGAGAGTTCAATCACAGATAAAGTGTGTTCAGGACTCTGCGTTTCTAACATGTAGTTTGCGAGAAGCCAGAAACTCACATCAGATGATGGTCATGATGGCAGACGGTGGGAATGTCCTCATAAAGCTGTCCTTCAGTGTCCATCACTGCATTATTCACTGAATGCTGGGTGTCTGTCTCATCTCTTAGGGTGATCCGGGGCCTGAGGGACCCCGTGGCTTTCCTGGCATTGTGGGACCTCAGGTAACGTCCTGTCACGTTACGCCTCAGTGTTTCTGTAACCTGATTGGCTGAACACTGAAGATCTTGTTCTCTCATTGGCAGGGCCTGACCGGAGGGGTGGGGCCTCCTGGAATGAAAGGTGATAAGGTGATTTAAATATTTCTATTATTGCAGCGAACAAGTGAACTTATAAGGTTAATGTGTTGAGAAATGGACTAACATGTCCAGACAAATAAAACTGTATTTATCTGTAAATAAATAAACGCTCTGCCCATGTGTATTATACTTAACTTTGCTCCTCATGAATTTGGTTTATGAATGTGACCAGGGCTGGAATCATGGTTATTATAGTTAACTATAACTGAAACAATGCAAAAAAAAAAAACAGATTTTTTTTGTTGCTTGAAATAGAATAATGTTAACTGAAATAAAATATTTAAAAAATGTAAATTTATTTTATTTGAGCTAGTTTTCAAACATTTCTCTTAACTTGGTATACTAAAATAGTGTATTAAATACTAAAATAGTATACAAACATAACTTAAAAAATAATTACTAAAAAGTGTGTGTGTGTGTGTATATACAAATATATATATATATATATATATATATATATATATATATATATATATATATATATATATATATATATATATATTACAGAAGCTTTAAAATTAAAATTGAAAAAACGACCAAAACACACAACAAAATTACAGAAAAAACAAAACCAAAATATAAAAAAATATATATAATGGTATTTAAGTTAAGAAAACACACACACACACAATAATAAAATTAAAAAAAAACACAAACACACACAATAATATAAAAGCATTAAAATATAAAAATACAATAATAGTAATGCATTAATATATATATATATATAAACACATAATAAAAAAATAACCTTAAACTTATTTTACTTCAACAATTCTCAAACAACATTAACTTGATTAACCAAACTAAATAAAACAAAAAAAAAAAAAATAAAAGCAAAAAAAAAAAATAAAAAAAAAAAAATAAACAACAAAATAATGAGTACAAAGTACAAAAATAAAAAATAATTCAAAAAAAAAAAAAAAAAAAAAAAAATCTGTAAAATATCTCAGTGATACTAAAATAACAATGGCTGGAATCTAAACAAAGAAAAAGCTCAAATATGGGAAAATTTTTATTTGCATCACATGTTTTCATCACTACATCATTCTCAGACTCCCATTTGTGTTATTCATCACTGCAGTGTTATTTTAACATGTGCAAACTCATGAGTGCTGCTGTATATGTACAGTATGAATGCATACATGAGATCAGTTCAGGCATGTTGTGTTCTGTATTCTGTAATCCTGATGCTGTATGATTTAGGGTGAACCTGGATTGAGGGGTGAACCGGGAGAAACTGGTTATCAGGGTGACAAGGTGAGCGTCAGAGTGTTTTCTAACATAAACAAGCTTTATAGGGTCATGAAATAGTTTTGGGTGTGTCTGTGGAGGGTCTTGGAGACATTTGTACACTGATTAGTGTATTGTATGTATGAATGAAAATCTGCTCCAGGAAACTCTAAAATGCACTATTTACGTGCACCTTTAAGATTCATGCATTTGAATTGCATATTACATTTCCATCCATTTGCATTTCACAGTTTTAGCATATACTAATAAACTTTATGTGATGCATGTTTGTCAGTCATACCTAAAAGAAACAGGCCAGATTTCTGCTCTCAAAAAAAATCATGGCATAGTTAATTTTTAACTATTTGCGTCTATTTTGCGTCTATTTAAATAATCATACAATATAGATAGATAGATAGATAGATAGATAGATAGATAGATAGATAGATAGATAGATAGATAGATAGATTTTATATTTTAGTTTATTCTTATTATATATAATTCCGTATTTTATGCTAAAATCAAAATAAATTTTATTTTGTTATATAACAAAACAATTAATTTTTAGGAAGTACTGTTACAGTATTTCTTAAAAAGATGTCTGACCTGTTTCATTTATGTATGACTGACAAATATGAATCATGTTAAGTTTATTAGTTTGTTTATGTTAAAACTGTGTAATCCAAATGCATGGAAATGCTATTTGCAATTCAAATGCATAAATCGTGAATAATTTTTGAGTGTGAAACCCAAGTAATCGTGAACTTCTGGTTAAGATTTGCTGGTCTAAACGTGTGGGAATCCTGTCTGTGTCGATGGATTCAGTGTTTAATGCAGACAGTGAGGAGACGTTGTGTATTGTTTGTTCCAGGGAACGGCTGGTAATCCAGGACCGACAGGACCACGCGGAAAACCAGGACCTCTCGTAAGACCACCTGTGTTCAATTCAAACGAATGCTGTGATTGTCAGTAAACCAGCAAATCTGGTTGGAAGTCTGAGAGTCTAAACTATGGTCACCTTTGATGTATTTTTGTGATGTTTATATTTGATATTCTCTCTCTGAAAGGGGAAACCGGGTGAACCGGGACCACAGGGGCCTCCGGGGCCACCAGGACCTGAGGTGAGGTCAGGATTGTGTGGAGCTTTGGTTTTGATTGAGTCATGAACAAACGTCCAGTTTGCTTATAATGTAAACCAATGAGATCATTCTAACAGTTCAGCAGAAACTGACATAAAATGATCTAAATATCAGTCGTGGCTCTATACCTCCAGTAATAAGATGAGATGTAAATGGTCCAAACGTATAATGCAGTGATTGAGAGATGAAGAAATTAAGGCTTTTCAGAAGAGGCCTGGAGGCTTGTGAAGATCATTCCTCCGCTGAGGAACAGTGAACGTAAAGCTTCTGGAAACAAACGCTCCTCAAAAGATCCTGATGATCAGATTTGAGACTCTAAAACATGATTGATGGAGAATCAAGTAAAGCTGAGCTGCTTCAGTCCAGTAAGGGTTCATCTGGAGATATTACTGCAGTTATTCTGACCTTTACTTGATCAAAATCACTCAAGATCTGACACTAAAAGTTACACTAAAAGAGCTTTTACTGGATAAAACACTCTAAACTCTCAATCAGAGACAGAAGACAGGAGATAGTGTGTGACAGGTTTAACAGCAAGGTTTTGATCATTTAGAGGCCTTTGTGTATTAAATATGATATAGTACAGTGGCCTGGTTTCACAGACAGGGCTTAGATTAAGCCAGCATTAGTCCATAGTTCAATTAGGACATTTTAGTCATTTTTATAAACATGACTGGTGTGCATCTTGAGACACTGACATATTTTAAGACCAATCAGTGCAAGTTCTTTTATTTGAAGTGGCTCAAATACAGCTCATCTTACATTTTCATCTGGGACTGAGCTTAAGCCTTAGCAGGCTTTATAGGATTCAGTTAAACTATCAGATGCATCAGAAATGTAGCTCAGCCTAAGACTAAAGTACATTACAAACACCACAAGCAGATGAAATCACATATTCAGATTTATTCAGTATTTCTGCACTGATTTTGAGTAAACTTTCTAAATTTTGTATGGATTATGTTTAAGTTTGGTGAGATTTCAAGATTTCACGCTCTTATTAGATCAGTGCATGTAGATGCCTGCAGTCAAAGCCTTCTTTAATACAACAAAACATTAATCACATTAGAGCTGTTTATAGTCTATTTGTGTTAGTTAGTTTTTTTGTTGTTGTTTGTCTGTTGTTAATCCCGAACATAACTGTGGCTCCTCGCAGCTTTATCATAGTAAACTTAGAAGCATCTGTGCTGCAAATAGATGAAACTCATCCAGGCAAGAGATTAAGGTCTCATGTGCTAGTTTGATAGCAGCTAGGTGTCTGGGAAGTTGCCCTCTAGTGGCACTTCTGTGTTATTTAATGTGCATAGTGTTCCTTATTATTAAATATATCCTATTAATATAAAAACAAAAAAAATTGTTATTGTTATTACAATTTACATATTTATTGAATATCTTACCACGTATTATTATATTACAGAAATAATGATAATGTATTGTGAAAATACATTCATGTTGATTTTAAGAGTAAAACATCAGACCTAAATATAATAATAATAGTATGTTTATTTATTTATTTATTTAAATAACAATAATAATACTCATAATAATTAAATAATCAATATATTATAATCAAATTATTATTAATATTGTAAAATTATGTATTATTAGTAGTAGTATACATTTTCTAATTGTATATATTTATTTAAAATCTTGCTGCATTGAAATAAAATGAATTGCGAAACACCCTTCATGTGGACTTCATCAGACCTATATATATTTGTATTTATTTATTTATTAGAATTATTATTAAAT